>NC_134353.1:887372290-887672290 GCF_048569485.1 Anomaloglossus baeobatrachus | reverse complement strand
GGCGAGGAGGCAGACGTGAGAGCCCCTCTCCGTGGGGACCCTCCGTGGCTGTTAGTGTGTAAACAATAGGCAATAGCCTGCTGCGCCCGCTCACGCTGCCGGGAGGAATCTCCTGCAGGGCCTCGGCGGCCGAAAAAGGGGGCGTGTCCAGCCCGGAGGCCTACTTCCAGCTTGTGGCCTTGGGCTGGATTTGGCAGCGATGCGGCAGCTCCCGGCCGGGAGCGCTCCTTGCGGTGGAGGAGGCTATTCTGACACCCCTCCCCCGGGGTCGGCGGGGAAGGCTGCTGACTGCAGAGACACCCGTGCCTGGAGCATGGGGTTTGGAGGACTGGGTACAGAAAGCGGTGATGAGGAGTGATGAGGAGATAAGACAGGAGGCATGCTGCCTCTCCTGGAGTGGGCACTGGGTCGGCGGTGCGGCTCCCGGAGGCGGCGGTTTCCGCCAGTAGGGGGGGAGCCCAGCATTGTGGAGGCTGATCTGCCCAAACAGGGCATGAGGATGCGGTGCTCCTGGCTCAGGGGCGAACCCAGCATTGTGGAGGCAGATCGGCCCAAACAGGGCATGATGATGCGGTGCTCCTGGCTCAGGGGCGAATCCAGCATTGTGGAGGCGGATCGGCCCAAACAGGGCATAAGGATGCGGTGCTCCTGGCTCAGGGGCGAACACAGCATTGTGGAGGCTGATCGGCCCAAACAGGGCAGGTGGATGCAGTGCTCCTGGCTCAGGGGTGAACCCAGTGGGCATCGGGGGCTGCAGCTTGAAGGGCACAGATGTCCTGGGATCAACGACGGACGATCGGCGAAAAAGGACGGTGGTGGCTGCTCTGGGGGCGTCCTCCAGGGGTAGCCGGGTGTGATAATTAATTTAAGTATTTAGCCTTTTGTAGTGGTGGGGATGGTCGCTGTAGTGTAGCAGTGACTAGCGATAGGTATAGCAGCTGGGGGGTTGGAGCATGTGGTTAATATTTAGGTCGCTGGGTGACGTGATCCCCGGGGGGTTTGGTTTATGTCATGGAGGCCGGGGCAGAGTTATGGACGGGGTGGTGTCATGGCGGTATAGCCATGAGGGTGCAGGTGGCGTCAGGTCCGATGGTCACAGTTTCAGGATGGGGGATGCAATTTTTCTTTAGGTCATTTAGGCTTGGTTAAGGGTGCTGATGATTGCGACACGCGCAAGCAGGGGAGACGGAGCATTTATTTGAAGGTTCGCTGGTCTGGTTTTATTGGGAGTCTTTTCCTGCATGGTAGTTCATATTGGACGGATTACAATGGGCAAGGTAAATGGGCAAGGGGGTCCCGCGGTACGGAGTGTGCGGGGAGTTTTCAGGGGATTTTTGTGTGTGATGAGTGTGAGGGCGGGGCTCCGATATAGCGTAAGGGTTGCTGTGGATAAGTGAAGTAAGGAGAGCGGAAATGTGGGAGATGGTGAGGCGTTGGTTGTTGTAATGGTTTTTGTGGGTTTGAAACCACATTTTGGGTGGGGCTTGTTTGGTACGGTTTTGGGTATTGTTAGTTCGAGGGTAGCTGGATGGATTGTGTTTGTGGATGGTAGTCTAGTGGCTAATTTGTGGTTAGTTAGCTTATTATCCCATTATGACGTTTGGTGCTGGGGGGAATTAGGGTCCGGCGGACCTGAATTGGTGTAACTGTAGGTGGTGGGCAACTTTGGGCGGTTACTGGTGAACTCGGTAATCAGCACTGGTGGGCTGCGGATGGAACAATGGCGTTCCTCGTACACCCGTGATTATGGGGGCTGTGCAAGTTAGAGTTGGACTTCTGGATTGGGTCCTTGTCGGGCAGGGAGTGTAATACATGTGGCTTATGGCCTTCTAGTATTATGGTGGGTTTTGTGTGGTTGGGTAAAAGACATATTTGGACAAGCGGTGTCCTAATTTATGTTCACATACGATAATAAAAAAAAGTGGAAAATGTGTGGCCCGGAGGTAGGTTTGTGGCTCTTGGTAAGGGTTTGATTGGTGAGTTGGGGTGTCCCGGTCTAAGTCGGAAGGGGATTTGATTTGAAGTGTGCAGTTGTGTGCCACGAGAAAAAGTGGCGCACATTACGGTGGTTGGCTTGGAGTGGGTACGTCGATATGGCACGATTTTAATCATGGGATGTATTATGAGGGCTCAAGGGAGTTATGTGTGACAAGGTTTCATTTAAGAACACTATACCTGGACTTGGTGTTTGGAAAAATTTGTGTCTCCTGATGCCCATAGTTGCATATGGAATCAATCAGGCTAGTGGTGTGTGTGTGTGTGTGTGTGGGGGGGGGCAATTTTTTACAGTGTGATTTGTTGTGCGGGCAATTGCTTCGGCATCTTTGCCTCGGTACTAGGTGCAGGGCAAGGGTTGTGATTGCGTTTTGTTTTTGTGGGTGTATTAACTTGGTGGCCATGGTTCCGTTAGGCCGGGTGAGCTTCATGGACAGTTAATGGGGTCCGAATTCGGATGACGGTTGTCCAATAGTGTGGTGGTTGAGTACGTGTGAAGGTATTGGAACTTTTCTGGGTAAGACGGATTGAGCCTTTGTTGTTTTCAGAGGGTTTGATGACGGAATACGTCGGTCAGGGGAGACCGGTAGTGATTTATTGCTATGGGGGAGCGGTATGTCTAATGCATGTGTTAGTGAGTCTGGTGGAAGCCCAAGAGCAGCTTTTTCCCTCACCTCTTGGCTAGGTTGCAAGGACGACTTTAAGGGAGATTGGGAGGTTATGGCTCGCAGTTACTGCCAAGGGGGGTCATTTTAACCGTTTCCTGGGGGGAACTGGGTTTAGGGTATGAAGTGACCCAGTCAAGTAGGTTGTGTGAGTGTGATCCTGTTTGTAATATCTCCACCCCAGTTGCGGTTCAATTCAGCTGGAGACAGGAGGAGGGGTGTAGTGATGGTATAGCAGTTATTTGGTCAGTAATGGGGAGACCGATGGGACAGTCAGTATTGCAGTTAATTGGTTTAACTGATGGTGTGGAAAGGAATGAGGTGGATTCCTGAACGTTGTTTTGGGAGCTGAGTCGTGGTTTCAAGGGTGTTTGGTATGAGGTGATGGCCTTGTTATGGGGTGGTCATGGTGTCGTGGCCTGTATTGAAGGGCGATTTAAAGTTACTAAATAAATTGGGATACAGGTAATGTCAAAGAGCTTTGAGGTGGCATGTGCGGTCACCAAGAATGCTGGGAGTGTGGTGTAGTAAAGTGAGCTGGTAACGTTGGCTGGTGCATATATGGGATGCTCAGAGTTTAAGTGATGGATGGAAGGGTTTAATGGTTGGTTTGTCTTGCAAGTTGGAGGAGCAAGCGTTGGGTGTGTGGGGGGGTCCAGGCCACGCAACGTGTCACGTGGCCTGTCCTGTGGCAGGGGTAGGTCTGGTCCAGAGGCGGTTTAACGAATAATGTTATTTGATTGGAGAGTCACTTGTAGGATATAGTGGCTCCGGTTACAAGGATCTTGCAGGCATGAGGTCCTGCAAGGTGGGGGTATTGATCCGTAGGTGAATTATACCTCATCTCTGGCCCGGTGTTGTTTTACGTACTGTATTATTATTATTATTATGGTATTACCTATTGTTAAATGTTGGGGACGCCCATTGGACGCCCCCTTGTGTTAGTGTGTAAACAATAGGCAATAAAGGGCTGCTGTGGCCAATTTCTACCAAGTCACAAGCAGTGTCCATGTATTATTGATACCGGGTAAGGGTAATTTGGAATAATATAGGAATCAATGACCGGAAAATCCCTCCTGGAATGTCAAGAAAGCCATGGAACCCATAGGGTGTAGGGGCGACATGACAGTCTGGAGGGTAGGGAGTTGATAGGGTTAAACAGTGATGGTTAGTATAGGAATGAGGAAAAAGAAGGTGATTAGTTAGGGGGTGGAGTGTGGTGGTAGGACAGGGGGGAGCTTCATGGTGTATATAATAGGAGGTGGGGGTCAGTTACCTCCTCTTGCACTTCCTGGATGACAGCTTCCCACCCACCCAACCTTCTATTATGTATTGTGATTATTGTTGTGTTTATATGCATGTATAATTATTCAATTTTAAAAGAGGCATTAGGAAAAATTAAAAAAAAAAATGAGAAAAGAAAGGAGTGGAGAAAGTTATATACTAAGGAGTTGTTGGTTGCCGGGGAGTCACAGGTGGCTACAGTGGCCCAGGTGACAGGTAATTGAAAGCATGGGAGTTTTTTGGTTTGGGTAAGGGTATTACTCCTTTGGTGACTATTACCTCATTTATATATGGGACCATTGTTATGGTCAGTGATCCATTTTGGTGAAATGGTAATTGCAGGAGGAGTCACTAGTTGGGTTTATGGTTTTGGATCCAAGTGCAGTGCAAGCACGTGGTTCTGCAAGGCATGGGGGTTTTGATCCGTAGGTGATTAATACCTCCTATCTCTGAGCTGGTGGTTGCGGCTGGGGATGTTGTTGGATTAAAGTTGCTAACGGGCTTTAAGGTTTTGAGTGCACAGTTACTGTTATGCACATGGGGATTGATCTGTAGGTGATTGATGCCTTATATCTCTGGGCTGGTGGTTGCGGCCGGGGATGTTGTTAGATTACGGTTGATAAAGGGCTTTAGGTTTTGAGTTCACAGTTACTGTTATGCACATGGGGGATTGATCCGTAGGTGATTGATGCCTCATATCTCTGGGCTGGAGTTTGCGGCCGGGGATGATATTGGGTTGGAGGTAAAGAGTAATGTAGGGTTTGAGACACGTTGATAATTGATGCTACTTAGGGGGTTTAATCCGTAGGTGATTAATGCCTCCTATCTCTGGGTCGGTGTGTTGCGGCCAGGGATCGTGTTCTGGTGGTGGAATATGGCTTCTGGACCGGACTTATGGGGGGGTAGGTCTGGTCCAGAGGCGGTTTAACGGATAATGTTATTTGATTGGAGAGTCACTTGTAGAATATAGTGGCTCCGGTTACAAGGATGGTTACAGGCATGGGTCCTGCAAGGTTGGGGTATTGATCCGTAGGTGATTCATACCTCATCTCCGGCCCGGTGTGTGTTGCGGCCAGGGATCATGTTTTGGTGGTGGAAGGTGGTTTCTGGACCGGGCCTACCCAGGGTTACGTATTGTATTACGTACTGTATTATTATTATGGTATTACCTATTGTTAAATGTTGGGGAGAAAAATAAGTATTTGATACACTGCCAATTTTGCAAGTTTTCCTACCTGAACAGAATGGAGAGGTCAGCCAGGCCAGCGGACAAGAGCACCCACTGACGCTCGTGTCTCTACATGCCATAATTTGCATTACACATTATTAACAACACTACATATCACAGGTTACACTATACATTACACACGAACACATTAGAATACATACTGTGAGAAAAAAAAGTCTTTGATACATTGCCGATTTTGCGAGTTTTCCCACCTGCAAAAAATGGAGGGGTCTGTAATTTTTATTGCAGGTACACTTCTACTGTAAACAAAAGATCAAAAGATCCCCCCCCCAAAAAAAATACAGAAAATCACATTGTATGATTTTTAAATAATTCATTTGCATTTTATTGCATAAAATAAGTATTTAATACAATAGAAAAACAAAACTAAATAATTGGTACAGAAACCTTTGTTTGCAATTACAGAGGTTAGACGTTTCCCACAGTTCTTGACTAAGTTTGCACACACTGCAGCAGGGATTTTGACCCAATCATCCTCCATGCAGAGCTTTCAGGTTTTGTGGCTGTCACTGGGAAACATTGAGTTTCAGCTCCTCCGAAGATTTTCTATTGGGTTCAGGTCTGTAGACAGGCTAAACCACTCCAGGACCTTGAAATGCTTTTTACTTAGCCAATCCTTAGTTGCCCTAGCTGTGTGTTTTGGGTAATTGCCAGGCTGGAAGAAAGACTCAGCCACGACCCATCTTCAATGCTCTTACTGAGAGAAGAAGGTTGTTGGCCAAAATCTCAAGATACATGACCCCATCCATTCTTCCTTCAATACAGTGCAGTTGTCCTGTCTCCTTTGCATAAAGCACCCCCAAAGTATGATGTTTCCACGCCCATGCTTCATGGTTGGGACAATGTTCTTGAGATTGTACTCATCATTCTTCTTCCTCCAAACATGGGGAGTGGAGTTGATACCAAAAAGTCCTATTTTGGTCTCATCTGACCACATGCCTCCTCTAGATTATCCAGATGGTCATTGCCGAACTTCAAACGGGCTTGAGCAGGGGGTATTGCATATCTTTTCAGTAGGCCAACATTTCTGAGTTTAAAATTATTTTTTTCAGTTGGTCTTATAAATTATTATAATTTCTGAGATAATGACTCTTGGGTTTTCATTGGCTGTAAGCCATGATCATCAACATTAACAGAAATAAACAGTTGAAATAGATCCCTCTGTGTGTAATGATTCTATATTATATATGCATTTCCCTGTTTGTATTGAATTACTGATGATATTCTAATTTGTTGAGATGCGCTTGTAGTTTGCCCCCACACAAGTGGTCAGCTATTTTTCAATAATGCTGAATATTCACATTCCTCTCCCATAGAGGTACGGCTGCAATTTTTTTAGGACACAGACTTTGGCCAGACATTCTTTTTCTATTGTGGCATAGACCCTCTCCCTGACCAACAGCTTCCAGAACATATATACTATCAGGCGTTCCGGACTCTCGGTCCCATCTTGGCTGAGTTCAGCTCCCAGTCTAATACCTGTTGCATCTGTTTGGGTAATGAAACATCGGTGGAATTCGGGAACAATCAGGACTGAACTTTGGGTTATCTGGGTTTTCAGCTACAGGAATACGTACTCATATTCTGGGTTCCAGATGAGGCTGTGGACATACCTTTTGGTGGTGAGGTCAGTGAGGTACTTTGCTACTGTATTGTAGTTGGGAATAAACTTTCAATAATAATTTACATTCCTTGAGCGGACCTGTTTTTGATTTGCTTCTATTTTTGCAGGTTCTAGTTGAATACACCACTTCCCACCCGATGTCCCAGGTATAGCAACTCGGACATACCTATTTGGTATGGAAAGATGGGCTTTAGGACATGTGCTGAAGATGTTCTTCCAAGGTGCCACTGAAGATAGCGATATTATCCAAGTACACCTAGACACACCCATGACATCCCTCTAGTAACTGGTCCACCATTCTTTGAAAGGTAGATGGGGTGTTCTTCATCCAAAATGGCATGTGGGTGAACTCAAACAGGCCAAAAGGGGTGATGAATGCCAACTTCTCTTGAGCCTCTTTCATGAGTAGGATTTGCCAGTATACCTTGCTCAGATTGAGGCTAGAAATGATCAGAGATTCCCCTATCCTGTCCAGTAGTTCATCCACCCAATGCATGGGGCAGGCGTCTGTAACATTTTCATCATTAAGTTGCTTATAGCCCTCACAGAAGCGAGTATTCGTATCCTTTTCAGGCATCAACATTACACTGGTATACCATGAACTATGTTAAGGAACTATGACCCCATATTTAACATGTCATCCAACTCAGCCTTCATCATCTCCAACACATAGCAGGATGGTTGTCTGAGTGGGGAGGCTGCCCTTTTGTAGACATGATGCTTGATCTGGGGTGTTTGACCAGGCCAAATCATAAATAGGTTTCTATATGTTCTGAGCCCATTTGTTAATTGCTGCTTTTGTGCTGGACCATTCAGTTCTCCCAATGGGATCTGCTCCATAACTGGATCATTAAATGGGGGACAACAAACTGCTAAGTTGATCACCTCACTTTCTTTATAAGCTTTTAGGCTGTTGATATTGTTTGTTCGTTCATGAACACCTGCTCGATCCAGGGTCACCATGTAGTCAGTATTCTCACATTTCCTTGTAATGGTGAATAGATCCACCCACATGGCGTACAGCTTGTTTTTACATAATCATACTATAACTGGAACCTATTATCCACAGGCAAATTCTTACTCGGGCAGTACGATTGTAACAGCGCTGTTGTCTTTCTTGAGCTACTCCTAAATTCTTGTGAGCTAAGGCCATAAGGGATTCTCATCTTTTCCTTAAACTTTTCAACATAGTCCAGAATGGAAACCTCTTCAGTAGTGAAGTTTCTCCACGAACTCTCTCATACCAGATCTAAAGGCCCTCATACTTTTTGGCTGTACAGCAATTTCGAAGGAGGAGAAACCAGAAGAATGTTATGGCACCTCTCTTATGGTGAATAGGAGATGCTGCAGGTTTTCTTGTTAGTCTCCACTTCGAGTCCACATTTTGGCAAATGAGCGGTTTGAATATTCAAATGAAATGTTCACAAAACCCTTTAGTTTCAGGGTGGTAGGGTGTGGTGCGCATGAGGCAGACTATATGTTTCTCTCAAAGGATCTGAACCAGCTCACTTTTGAACTTAGCTCCCTGTTTGGTCAATACCTCCTACAGAAAGCCTACTCAACAAAAGATCTCCACAAGAGCTTAAGCCACAAGGTATGGATGACAAGGCAATAATCTCAGGGTATTAATGCAGCAGGTGGGCCATGGTGTTTTAACCCCAAAATGCCCAGTTGCAGGAATGTCTTGAGCAAAGAGTAGACATTGGGGTCTTGTACTGCTGGGGTATGACAAGCTGATAGACACGGGTCCTGGATTTTTCCAGGCAGGATATAAGCTTTTCCAGGTATAATAGCCCTGCCTCCCAACTACACAACTCCCCCTGATTTCTTTCCCCAGGCTGGGCAACCACACTGTTGACAAGCTCTAATGTTGAATCCATGATTTGAGTTTCTGTAAACTACTTACATCTATCTCTCCAGGAGAATGATGGAGACTAGGAAAAAGTGGATTATGCTCGGAAAGGTGGCAGAAAGATCTGCATCAGGGAGCTGCTTGGCTTGATTGTGAGTGATGACTGTGACAAACTGGCTGGACAGCCCTTGTCCTAGGTCATTCATGAAAAAAGTTGTGGGGAGGCTGTCTATAAGCCCTACTTTGACCTTTCCTGTGGTTACGCCCCCAGTCCAACTGCACATGTGCTAGAGGGATGTCCGAGTGCTGACCTCCAGCTGTTGAGATGGTTGCTTGGTACCTCTAGGCTGACTAGAGTGATGCAAATCCCAGTGTATTAAAGGCACCGACTTTAACTGGCTGGATGTGGAGATGAAGGGTGGCCAATCTGCCATAGGGTATGGACATGAGATATCACTTCATCCGCTACTGGTGTATACCGGGAGAGCATCCCTCAGACTCCGATGGCTCCTCTTGGCAGACATTGACCCCATGCCTGAGCCTGCAGATGGGGTCCAGGCATGGGGTCCCATGGCAAGTCACGGGCCCCATTTGTAAACCTTTGCCCTTTGGCTTCTGCTGGATAGTGGGATAATCTGCTCAAGCATCATGTGCCTGGCCAGTCAAACTAGTTCACAGGTATTTGGTACAATCAGCTGTGGGCACCAGGTGCAGCAGCATCACTAAGTGGCTCACTGAGTGGCCCTGGCTGGGACCAGTGATATGGAAGAGGGTAGAGGTAGGGAAGATCAGTAGACAGAAGTAGGTAGCTGGGTAACAGAAGAAGGGGTTGGAGGAACAATTTCAGGGATTGTAGTCCTGATCTAGCAACCCAGTAAATTTGCCTGTTTGTGTGATATTTGGGATGCAGGCCCAGGAATAGAATCACTACATCAGGAAATTTGTACTAGCAACCAGGCACACGACTGCTGCTGAGACAGTAAATAAAAGTGCAGCAAAGGATAGAGAGATGTTGGTGGGAGGAGATTCTATAATTAGACGGACAGACAGGGTCATCTGCCACCGAAAATGTGAATGCCAATAAGTCTGTTTTGTCTGCCTCGTGCTTGGGTTCATCATATTGGGGATTGGATAGATAAGTTGGTGGTTGGGGCTGGGTAAAAAGTAGCAGTTATGATACACATTGACACCATTGGCAAAGTTAGAGGGAATTGAAGGTCATTAAAAATATAGGTCCTTACAGAGAAGTAGGAGAGAAGCTAAAGTCCATGACCTTCAAGGGGATATTTTCATAAATACAACTGTTGCGACAAGCATCATTAGAAAAACAGCAGGATCTTTGGGATCAATTAGTGGCTTAGAAATTGCTGCAGGAAGGAAGGCTTTGGGTTCATGGATAACTGGACTGACCTTCAATAGGGAAGGTAAAGCTTTGCTGTGGTGAAAAATAGTCAGATGGATGGAGGCGGATTTAAACTAGGATCTGTGGGCATGAAGGGTAGTGATGGTGAAGTAAATAAGAGATTAGATCGAGTAGACAAAAAGAGTGAAACTGTTGGGGTCAATGAGGATTTAGGTAGGCAAACGGTAACCTAGCTGGAGGAATGTTATGACTAGGTGACAATAGGAGGATATACAGTCATAAAGGACAGAAAAGAGCAAAAAGGTGGAGGGGTATGTATTTTTTAATGAAAACATTTTGTGGAGCTGAGACAATGTAGCGTGAGTATTGGTAAATATACATGGGGATGGCAATAATGAAAAGCTAGTAATTTGAGGTTTGCTGTAAGCCTCCTAATATAGCTGAACAGGTAGAGGATGAAATGCAAATTAAAACGGCAAGAAATAATTGTGTCCTTATTATTGGGGATTTCAACTATCCAGACTTTTCATGAGACATTCTGGTTGTGCTAAAAGTTGCAAATTCTTTTCTGCAGTTCAAAGCAATTACCTCTCTCAGTGGGTAGATGAACCATCCAGTGAAGATCCAGGATCTGGCCTTCTCAAATACACCAGATAAAATTTCAGATTTGTAGGTCTGGAAGCATGTGGGATCCATAATATTGTAAGTTTCAATGTAATATTCAACAAAACATTTCAAATGTGAAATGCAAAAACCTGGAACTTTAGGAAAGCTGATTTCAACGCATTAAGGGAAGAGCTTAATCTTGTAGACAGGAACCATTAACGGGGGATACTGAACATTAATGAGGCATGTTTAAAGATATATTAATAGAATCCTGTAGAAAACTTACACCATCTGGTAATAAAATGTCCAGAAAAAAAAGAAAACACTATGGATAAATAAGACAGTCCAAAGTAAAATAAGACAAAAACAAAGTGCATTCAAAATCACGAAGGCTGAGAATACAGAAATAGCATTTCAGTAGTTCTCAATAGGAAATGTAAAAAAAAAAATTAAGCCAGAAAACTTAGGCACTGAAACATAAATTGCCAGTGACAATAAAATAAATCCCCCAAAAATTCATAAATACATCAATGCCAACCCCCAAAAAGTTGATGGTTTCAGGACAAAAAAAAGGCTGAGATATTAAACATTCACTTTTTATGTGTTCACCAATGAACTGACTGTTCCAGAGATCATTCAACAAGGCATAAATCAAAGTTTACCACTTGATATAACTAAAAGTATAAAGCCTTAAATTTAACTTTTATTATTATACATAAGAGGAAGATTAAAATAGATGCATACACTTAGGAATACATTATAATAGCACAATGACTACAGAATCCAGGGTACAGGACAGAATGCTGATAATTCATAGCCAACTACTTAAAGATGGACATACTGTATGTATGTAAGAAAAGCATCATACTTGTAAGCAACATTATATAGCTGGTAGAAATCTAGAAAGCAATATGTGTTATATAATAACAGACAACCAGCATGAATTCATGAAAGATAAGTGATGTCTAAACAACATGTTGGCTTTCTATGAGAAGGTAAGTGCAAATCTGGATATTGGTAATGTAGCTGATGTGATTTATCTGGATATTGGAAAGGCATTTGATACTGTACCACATTACAACTCGGGACAGTAGTGACGGACGGACATGCTGACATACATTCAATGTAAGTTTTTCTTTTAGCTTTATTCCAGGTTAATTTATATGCCTCTCTGAACAACACCTAGCGGACATTCCTTAAATGGCGCTTTTTTAGGACCTTTTTTATCTACACTGTGTGCAGAATTATTAGGCAAATGAGTATTTTGATCACATAATAATTTTTATACATGTTGTCCCACTCCAAGCTGTATAGGCTTGAGAGATAACTACCAATTAAGTAAATCAGGTGATGTGCATCTGTGTAATGAGGAGGGGTGTGGTGTAATCAACACCATATATAAGGTGTGCTTAATTATTAGGCAACTTCCTTTCCTTTGGAAAAATGGGTCAGAAGAGAAATTTGACGGGCTCTGAAAAGTCCAAAATTGTGAGATGTCTTGCAGAGGGATGCAGCAGTCTTGAAATTGCCAAACTTTTGATGCATTGTCACCGAACAATCAAGTGAGTCGCCCGCCTCAGGGCTTTAGGTGACTCGGTGTCGGGCCGGACTAGTCTGGGGTAGTCAGCGGTGGCCCACTCACTCACTCCGTGACCCTGGCGGAGTCAATTAAAATGTGGCGGCGTGGGGGAGATGGTAATAAAGTTTGTATAAGATTCGTGACGCCAGCTGTGGATTGCGGCTTTGGAGCCGCGGCTGCTGGATGGGACCTCCGGGGCTGGTGTTATGCCAGAGGAGGTGTTTCTTGCTCCCCACAGGTGGAGCGGGTACCCCAGGGCAACCGTTTGTAAAATCTATGGTGGATGTTGATGAGGTGCAGGACAAAACAGACGTCACAGGGCTTGCAGTTGAGATGTTTTACTCACTGTTGCGTTGACCGGTTACCCGTAGTATGCCAGGATTCACTGTTCTGGCCTCCGCCGACCCAAGGTAGGTCAAAGGTCAGTGCTGGTGCACCCTTCAATTTGTCTTCCCTGGCTGTCTCACTAGAGCCGACCTTCACTAGACTGTCCTGTGCCTCCGCCACCGAGTCTGTCCAAAGGGTGGCTGACCTCAGTCCTTTTATTGCTCCCCCTTGCAGGTGATGGGTGGCAGGTTGTGGCCTCGGGTGCCTGAAACAATCTCCCGAGCCTTCGGATTACTAAAGTGTCTTCTTCCTTTAGCCTGGGGACCGTCCCCGTTGTTGCGACCAGATTCCTCCATCCCGATGTTCTTGGTGGAACAAGTCCACAGAGGCCTCCCGCACATCCATGGCTCTCCGGAACCCTTTCCTCGGTGTCACCTGGACCTAGCAGGGCCACAGGGTCTTCACCACAAAAACCAAGTCTCCTCACTCCTTTCTCTCAGACTTCCTGTCACAGACCCTCTCACAGACAGCTGTCCACTGTCCTATTCTGACAGACTGCCTAGTTCAAACTTGAACTAACTAGTTTTTCTAACTACTCCACTGACTCCTCCTACACTCCCCCCTGCCAGGCTCCACCCCTCCAGGACAGTAAATGGGACCTAAGGCCCCATAACCAGGTATACTGGTCGCTGCTCCCAGCATTAATGGGGTACCTGCCTTAAACCCTGACCCAGTGTGTGACCTAACAATTGGTGTGTGCAGGTTTTGTCTGTGTACCGGTAGATGACCCCCTTCTTACCCAGGATAGAATACCACACCTCTAGCTGAGGTGCAGTACCTCTGTGGCAACAAAAGCCTCAGGGGCACCACACAAGTGTTTCATGGCAAATAGCCAACAGGGTCGCAAGAAGCGTGTTGGGCAAAAAAGGCGCAAAATAACTGGCCATGAATTGAGGAAAATCAAGCGTGAAGCTGCCAAGATGCCATTTTCCACCAGTTTGGCCATATTTCAGAGCTGCAACGTTACTGGAGTATCAAAAAGCACAAGGTGTGCCATACTAAGAACATGGCTAAGGTAACGAAGGCTGAAAATGACCACCTTTGAACAAGAAACAATAAAACGTCAAGACTGGGCCAAGAAATATCTTAAGACTGATTTTTCAAAGGTTTTATGGACTGATGAAATGAGAGTGACTATTGTTGGGCCAGATGGATGGGCCAGAGACTTGATCAGTAAAGGTCAGAGAGCTCCACTCCGACTTAGACACCAGCAACGTAGAGGTGGGGTACTGGTATGGGCTGGTATCATCAAAGATGAACTTCTGGGACATTTTCAGGTTGAGGATGGAGTGAAGCTCAACTCCCAGACCTACTGCCAGTTTCTGGAAGACAACTTCTTCAAGCAGTGGTTCAGGAAGAAGTCAGTATCGTTCAAGAAAAACATGATTTTCATGCAGGACAATGATCATTCACATGCATCCAACTACTCCACAGCGTGGCTGGCCAGTAAAGGTTTAAAAGATTAAAAATAATGACATGGCCCCACTTGTTCACCTGATCTGAACCCCATAGAGAACCTGTGGTCCCTCATAAAATGTGAGATCTACAGGGAGGGAAAACAGTACACCTCTCGAAACAGTGCCTGGGAGGCTGTGGTGGCTTCTGCACGCAATGTTGATCATAAGCAGATCACTCAACTGACAGAATCTATGGATGGTAGGCTGCTGAGTGTCATCATAAAGAAAGGTGGCTATATTGGTCACTAATTTTTCTGAGGGTTTTTTTTTGCATGTCAGAAATGTTTATTTCTAAATATTGTGCAGTTGTATTGGTTTACCTGGAGAAAATAAACATGTGAGGTGGGAATATATTTGGTTTTAATTAAGTTGCCTAATAATTCTGCACAGTAATAGCTACCAGCACAAACAGATATTCTCCTAAGATAGCCAAATCTAAAAAAAACCCACTCCAACTTTCCAAAATATTAAGCTTTGATATTTATGAGTCTTTTGGGTTGATTGAGAACATAATTGTTGATCAATAATAAAAAAATCCTCTCAAATACAACTTGCCTAATAATTCTGCACAACATGTATGTAATAATGTGTACAATGGCCTTCATCCATGGATATTGAGGGAACTAAGCTCAGTAATTGACAGACCGCTGTATCTCATCTTCTTAGACTCTCTTGTAATAGGGTTGGTGCTTTTCAGCATGGAGAATAGCTGATGTGGTTCCGATATTTAAGAAAGTTAAAATGGTGGACCCAAGCAACAATCATCCGGTAAGTCTGACATCAGTGGTGTGCAATTTTTTTGAGGGCGTCATAAGAGATAACCTGCAGAAATATATTGAAGAGAATAATATAATAAAAAGTCATCTTAACCAACATGTTGGCTTCTATGAGGAGGTAAGTGCAAATTTGGATATTGGTAATGCAGCTGATGTGATTTATCTGGACTTTGCAAAGGCATACAGCCTTATACTGAAACTCTATAAACAAGGACTAAAGGAAGCTATGTGCACATGGGTAAGGAATTGGCTAAAAGACTGGAAACAAAGAGTAGCCCTAAATGGTACATTCTCTAAATGTGCTATAGTCAGCAGTGGGGACCACAGAGATCTGTGCTAGGACCAATTTTTGTTAATCCCTTTATTAATGACCTTGTCAATGGAATAAACAGTAAAGTATCAGTCTTTGCTGACAACACTAAACATTAAAAACTGACATTGACAGTTAAATATTACAAAACAATCTGGATAAAATGTCTGAATGGGCAAACACTTGGCAAATTAAATTTAACGTTGACAAATGTAAAGTATTGCACCTAGGACGGAGTAATCCTATTGTTGCATATATATTAAATGTTTGTTTACTCGGGACTACAGAACAGGAGAAGGACTTGGGTATTTTAGTTACAAGTAGCTGAGCAGCAGCACTCAATGTCAGGCAGCCGCTGCAAAGGAAAGGGTTTACAAGAAGCAATAAAATCTTGTGTTCCTAACGTATTGTTTTGAGCACCACATTTTAAAAAGGATATACAGAAGTTAGAGTCAGTTCAAAGGCGACAACTAGATGATTGCATAACGCAACGCGCATTTCGGTGCTGTGCCTTCTTCTAAGGGAAATCAAACTTCTCTTGGAAGAAGGAACAGCACCAAAACGCTCGTCGGGAAGCTTAATTGATTCCACGTGGGCACAGGTAACACATGGCCGTTGTGACTACTATGTAGCATTTTTATTGTAGCTAATATTATGTCCGTGTAGTGTTTCACGGTAGTGCACCATTAATTTAAATTCCCAATATACTAGTGTCCAGATTATGTACTGACGTTTATTTTGACTCAGTATATACTCATTTTGATTTCCACATAGATCATTAGGACAACGTTCAAATCACATGATGATGGTTGGTTTGAGATTATACATATGCTCACTTTGACTCTAGATTCAGTGATGGTTTAAATATCTATTTACTGCCTATGGGTTATAATTTATTAATATTATTTATTTATTCTTTTATGAACTGGTGTCTCATGTGAGCGTGTGTTATATTACAATTTGGTAAATTATTTAAATTATTAATCCTTGAGAGTATATATTATTCTTTGTGTATATATATACAACTATATCTTTATTAAAGGGCACGGTGCATAATAATTTTTATTTAGGGAACATTATTTATTATTATTGGTGCATGTTTTGAACGGAATTATTCATATATAAAAACAAATTTTCTTCTGTGTTCAAAAGTGTTGAGTCAAAAAGTTTTTTTGCGATTAATATTAAGTATATAATTTTTACAACAATGTTTTAATGAAGTCTAATAAATTATATTATATCAACTATATTGGTTTTGAGTGCACTTTTTTCACTGTATATTCAATAATTGGTGCTTTATCTTTAATGTGGTCCATATAATACATTTTATTTATTTAATATATTATTTTTGAGTTACAAAAAAAATATTGTATATATTTTTATATGCAGTAAACATAAATATAAACCCACACAAGTGGCACAGGTAGTGCAGCTCATCCAGGATGGCACATCAATGCGAGCTGTGGCAAGAAGGTTTGCTGTGTCTGTCAGCGTAGTGTCCAGAGGATGGAGGCGTTTCCAGGACACAGGCCAGTACACCAGGAGACATAGAGAGGGACGTAGGAGGGCAACAACCCAGCAGCATGACCGCTATCTCCGTCTTTGTTCAAGGCGGAACAGGAGGAGCACTGCCAGAGCCCTGCAAACTGACCTCCAGCTGGTCACAAATGTGCATGTGTCTGCACAAACGGTTAGCAACCAACTCCATGAGGATGGCATGAGGGCCCGACGTCCACAGATGAAGGTTGTGCTCACTTCCCAACATTATTCAGGACTCTTGGCATTTGCCACAGAACACCAGGATTGGCAAATTCGCAATTGGCACCCTGTGCTCTTCACAGATGAAAGCAGGTTCCCACTGAGCACATGTGACAGACGCGACAGAGTCTATAGATGCCGTGGAGAGCAATCTGCTCACTGCAACATCCTTCAGCATGACCGGTTTGTCAGTGGGCCAGTAATGGGGTGGGGTGGCATTTTTTTGAAGGGCCACATAGCCCTCCATGTGCTTGCCATGGGTAGCCGGACTGCCATTAGGTACCGAGATGAGATCCTCAGACACCTTGTGAGATCATATGCTGGTGCAGTTGGCCCTGGATTCCTCCAAATGCAGGAGAATGCCAGACCTCATGTGGCTGTAGTGTGTCAGAAGTTCATGCAAGATAAAGGCATTGAAGCTCTGGACTGGACCGCCCATTTCCCAGACCTGAATCCGATTGAGCACATCTTAGACATCATGTCTCGCTCCAGCCACCAATGTCACGTTGCACCACAGACTGTCCAGGAGTTGGTGGATGCTTTAGTCTAGGTCTGGGAGGAGATCCCTCAGGAGACCATCCGCAACCTCATCAGGAGCATGCCCAGGTTTTGTAGGGAGGTCATAAAGGCACGTGGAGGCCACACACAATACTGAGCCTCATTTTGACTTCTTTCCATCTTATTTTTGTCTTGTTTTGATTTTCATTTTGACTTATTTCCACATTCATTTTGTGTGTCTTCAAATTCAGGCCTCCATTTGTTAAAACATTTGATTTCAATTAATGATTTTTGTGTGATTTTGTTGTCAGCACATTCTACTTTGTACAGAGCAAAGTATTCAATGAGAATATTTAATTCATTCAGATCTAGGATATGTTATTTGAGTGTTCCCTTTAAATTTTTGAGCAGTGTACAGTTATGTCCAGAAATATTTGGACAGTGACACAAGTTTTGTTATTTTAGCTGTTTACAAAAACATGTTCAGAAATACAATTATATATATAATATGGGCTGAAAGTGCACACTCCCAGCTGCAATATGAGAGTTTTCACATCCAAATCGGAGAAAGGGTTTAGGAATCATAGCTCTGTAATGCATAGCCTCCTCTTTTTCAAGGGACCAAAAGTAATTGGACAAGGGACTCTAAGGGCTGCAATTAACTCTGAAGGCGTCTCCCTCGTTAACCTGTAATCAATGAAGTAGTTAAAAGGTCTGGGGTTGATTACAGGTGTGTGGTTTTGCATTTGGAAGCTGTTGCTGTGACCAGACAACATGCGGTCTAAGGAACTCTCAATTGAGGTGAAGCAGAACATCCTGAGGCTGAAAAAAAAGAAAAAATCCATCAGAGAGATAGCAGACATGCTTGGAGTAGCAAAATCAACAGTCGGGTACATTCTGAGAAAAAAGGAATTGACTGGTGAGCTTGGGAACTCAACAAGGCATGGGCGTCCACGGATGACAACAGTGGTGGATGATCGCCGCATACTTTCGTTGGTGAAGAAGAACCCGTTCACAACATCAACTGAAGTCCAGAACACTCTCAGTGAAGTAGGTGTATCTGTCTCTAAGTAAACAGTAAAGAGAAGACTCCATGAAAGTAAATACAAAGGGTTCACATCTAGATGCAAACCATTCATCAATTCCAAAAATAGACAGGCCAGAGTTAAATTTGCTGAAAAACACCTCATGAAGCCAGCTCAGTTCTGGAAAAGTATTCTATGGAC
Source organism: Anomaloglossus baeobatrachus (assembly GCF_048569485.1). Lineage (NCBI taxonomy): Eukaryota > Metazoa > Chordata > Amphibia > Anura > Aromobatidae > Anomaloglossus > Anomaloglossus baeobatrachus. The sequence goes on along the minus strand of NC_134353.1, from coordinate 887,653,661 downwards.
AGATGAGACAAAGATCAACCTGTACCAGAATGATGGGAAGAAAAAAGTTTGGAGAACAAAGGGAACGGCACATGATCCAAGGCACACCACATCCTCTGTAAAACATGGTGGAGGCAACGTGATGGCATGGGCATGCATGGCTTTCAATGGCACTGGGTCACTTGTGTTTATTGATGACATAACAGCAGACAAGAGTAGCCAGATGAATTCTGAAGTGTACCGGGATATGCTTTCAGCCCAGATTCAGCCAAATGACGCAAAGTTGATCGGACGGCGCTTCATAGTACAGATGGACAATGACCCCAAGCATACAGCCAAAGCTACCCAGGAGTTCATGAGTGCAAAAAAGTGGAGCATTCAGCAATGGCCAAGTCAATCACCAGATCTTAACCCAATTGAACATGCATTTCACTTGCTCAAATCCAGACTTAAGACGGAAAGACCCACAAACAAGCAAGACCTGAAGGCTGCGGCTGTAAAGGCCTGGCAAAGCATTAAGAAGGAGGAAACCCAGCGTTTGGTGATGTCCATGGGTTCCAGACTTAAGGCAGTGATTGCCTCCAAAGGATTCACAACAAAATATTGAAAATAAAAATATTTTGTTTGGGTTTGGTTTATTTGTCCAATTACTTTTGACCTCCTAAAATGTGGAGTGTTTGTAAAGAAATGTGTACAATTTCTATCAGATATTTTTGTTAAAACCTTCAAATTAAACGTTACAATCTGCACTTGAATTCTGTTGTAGAGGTTTCATTTCAAATCCAATGTGGTGGCATGGAGAGCCCAACTCGCGAAAATTATGTCTATGTCCAAATATTTCTGGACCTAACTGTATATATATAAAAATGTATACTCGCATTACTGATTTCACACGTCTAGTCATTGTCACATCTTTTTATCCCCACAACGAGTGCTGAAACTGGCTAAGTTCACACTTCAGTTGTTTTGCATCAGTCATAATCCGGTCGCCTTGAGGAATTACGGTATCCTGCAAAATATTTTGCAGGAATCCTGTTTTTCCCCATAGGCTTCTATTAGTGACGGATTGTGACTGATGATGCTGCGTTGCATCCGCTGCGTCGCGGTCAGTTGTTTTTTAACTGACCGCCGGGCGGGAGCAACGCAGCATGTAACGTTTTTTGAGCAGCGGGATCCGTAGGATTTCGCTGCGCATGCGCTCTCTGGCTCCCCGCCCCCGTAACCAGGATAAACATCGGGTAACCAAGCAATGCGCTTTGGTTAGTTACCCGATATTTACAGTGGTTGCGGGTGCAGGGAGCCCGCGCTAAGCTGGTATCCAAGATAAATATCGGGTAACCAAGCAAAAAGTGCTTTGCTATTAGTTACCCGATATTTACCCTGGATACAGTGTGCAAGGAGGCCGACACTTCACCACTCGGCTCCGCCCCCTCCCGCACTCCGCATGTGTACACACACACACACTCACACACACACACACACACACACTCACACTCACACTCACTCACTTGTCCCCAGCCCTGCAGTCCCCGCGGCACTGACGTCCTCAGCTCCACGGCTCCGCCCCCTCGCGCTCCGCCCACTCCTGCACTCCGCATGTACACACGCATGTAGATACAGACACACACACACGCACACACACACTCACTCACCTGTCCCCAGCCATGCAGACCGTGGCACTGACGTCCTCAGCTCCGTCCCCGAACTCCGCTCCCAGCACACAACGGAGTCCGACAAAGAAATTCTTTTCTTTTTCACCGTTGTCATCCATTGTACAACACATCAGTCACATGCGTCAAGCAACGCATGTGACTGATGCAAAACAACTGAAGTGTGAACTTAGCCTCACCAGGCATCCTCAAGTTAGGCTGAGAATTCAAGTTCTGATGAGGCCTGGGAGAGTCTATGCAAGCACGCGTAAGGTTACAAAGTCATGATGCCACAACGTGCACAAAAAACGTCCTGGGCTCCATAAGAGAAGTCCTGACGAAGTGTAACAACAAGAGGCGAAGAGGACCAGGCTACTGACTAATGACAGTGAAGAGCAGAGGATCCGGAAAAGTGAGCAATAAGGTGAGTATAAATATTTTTAACATTTTTAAACCTTTTGATGGCCCTCTATAGTTCAGCCATTTTACTGAATTTACAAAGAAGTGAAATACAAAAAGTCCATATTTTAAGGAATGTAGACTATTGTTTTATTCAAGCAGGGTTCAATTCCTCTTGAATGTATTCACTAACCTCTTCTAGACACCCATTAGTTACACCCTAAATCCACATAGTTGCCACCTTTTTTTCTGAGAAGATTGTGAGCATGCAAGATGACATTTTTACATAACCATGCTAACGCATTAGGTCATGTATCCCCATATCCTGTTTTTCGCCTGTTGCATTTTGATGCTGGGGCTCTAACTCATAATGAAACATCTTGGTTTTATGTAAGAAAAAGTACTGCTTTCTGTGAGGTTTCATGAGGCTTCAGCATCCATACTGAAGAATTACTAACCATTTCAGAAGTCAAGGAGTTCTCTTCATTTTCCAGGAGACTCTTATAATAATAATAATAATAATAATAATAATAAGTTTTATTTCTATAGCTCCAACATATTCCACAGCGCTTTACAATTCAGAGTGGACATGTACAGACAAAATGAGACAATACAAAATAACAAAATTAAGATACCAGGAGGAGTGAGGGCCCTGCTCGTAAGCTACAGTCTATGAGGAAATAGGGGAGACACAAAAGGTGAATGGGGGGGAGAAAAGCTCGTCATATATGGTCCAGCCATCGATTTAATAGAGTATTCAAAAGCAGCTGCATGAACCCGTCAGTGAGAATTTATACAGGTACAGGGGACAAGAACTGGAAGTACATTTTTTGAAGGGCAGAAAGGGACTAGATTACATCAGGGCAGTAAGGTGATAGGCTAGTCTAAAGAAATGCGTTTTTAGGGCCCGCTTAAAGGTGTGGATGTTGGGAATTAATTGGATTTCTCTTGGTAGTGTGTTCCAGAGCATAGGCGCAGCTCGTGAGAAATCTTGAAGACGGGAGTGGGAGGTTCGAACTGTTGAGGATGTCAGTCTTAAGTCAATTGCAGAGCGGAGGGCACGGGTGGGGTGATAGACAGATGAGGGAGGAGATGTAGGGGGGGTGCGGAACCGTGGAGAGCTTTGTAAGTGAGAGTGATAAGTTTATATTGGATTCTGTAACGGATGGGCAACCAGTGCAATGACTGGCAAAGAGCAGAGGCATCAGTGAAGCGGTTGCAGAGGAAAGTGATCCTGGCTGCGGAATTTAGAATGGATTGGACTCTTGAACATTGGCAAGTATGCCTAAATACAAAGTGTATAATTGCTGGAATAATGGCTGCTTGAAAACAGGATCTAAACGTCCCCCACATTTACACAGGATCATTTTGGACTCCTGTTATCAGGATCAGTGGGCGTCACAGCTATGAAGCCCCCAGCAATCATACAATTATCACCTATTCTCTAAATAGGTAATACATGGTCCTAGTTTGGAGATCCACCTAATTCTACTTGAGTCTTTCCAAACAGAGAGCAATATTGTATTGATCTATGTCTTTATATAGTGGACTCTTGTAATACATAGAAGTTTTCTACTAGTTCCCCGCCAATGTCTGGCACAATCAATTCACTCCTATGAAGAGGACGAGTGTATTGCATTTCTAAGTTGTAAACTCCAAACAATGGAAGGCAATAGATCTGCGAGCTAATTGCCTATATAATTATGCCCAGGTAATCCCAGTAAGGAGTCGCACAGAAGAAATGGCTCAGTATTACAATAGATCACTCCCTTTACAGCATCATTATTGTAATTTGCAATTCATAGATGCTTTTACCTTGTGTTATAGCTCAGTTTAATGTTTGGACTTAAATCACTTTTCACGGTTATCTATATTATTTATCTTTTCCAGCAGATATGAGGATAAGGTCATATTGTTTTAAGAACGTGGTGCCTGATTTGAGGAAGGTCTTTCCATGGCAGTGTTATGAAATAATAAATTGAGGTATTGCTGAACCATGAATAGCATTAATGAGAGCAAATGTGGGCACATAGTGTTGTAATGAATTCCAAATGCATATATAGTGTGTGTATATATATATATATATATATATATATATATATATATATATATATACTGTATATATACAGTACAGACCAAAAGTTTGGACACACCTCATTCAAAGAGTTTTCTTTATTTTCATGACTCTGAAAATTATAGATTCACATTGAAGGCATCAAAACTATGAATTAACACATGTGGAATGAAATACTTTAAAACGTGTGAAACAACTGAAAATAGGACTTATATTCTAGGTTCTTCAAAGTACCCACCTTTTGCTATCATTACTACTTTTCACACTCTTGGAATTCTCTTGATGAGCTTCAAGAGGTAGTCACCGGAAATGGTTTTCCAACAGTCTTGAAGGAGTTCCCAGAGATGCTTAGCACTTGTTGGCCCTTTTGCCTTCACTCTGCGGTCCAGCTCACCCCAAACCATCTCGATTGGGTTCAGATCTGGTGACTGTGGAGACCAGGTCATCTGGCGTAGCACCTCATCATTCTCCTTCTTAGTCAAATAGTCCTTACACAGCCTAGAGGTGTGTTTGGGGTCATTGTCCTGATGAAAAATAAATGATGGTCCAACTAAACGCAAACCGGATGGAATAGCACGCCGCTGCAAAACGCTGTGGTAGCCATGCTGGTTCTGTATGCCTTCAATTTTGAATAAATGCCCAACAGTGTCACCAGCAAAGCACCCCCACACCATCACACATCCTTCTCCATGCTTCACAGTGGGAAGCAGCCATGTAGAGTCCATCCGTTCACCTTTTCTACAAAGACACGGTGGTTGGATCCAAAGATCTCAAATTTGGACTCATCAGACCAAGGCACAGATTTCCACTGGTCTAATGTCCATTCCTTGTGTTCTTTAGCTCAAACAAGTCTCTTCTGCTTGTTGCTCGTTCTTAGCAGTGGTTCCCTAGCAGCTATTTTACCATGAAGGCCTGCTGCACAAAGTCTCCTCTTAACAGTTGTTCTAGAGATGAGAAGGTGCTTTCCAAACATTTGGTCTGTACTGTGTGTGTGTATATATATATATATATTTATATATATATATATATATTTCTAATATATAAAGCTGACTGTGTGTGTGTATGTATGTGTGTGTGTGTGTATGTCCAGGATTGGCATCTGCACCGTCGCAGCTACAGTCACAAAATGTTGCACACTCACACTTCTGGACCCCGAGAGCGTCATAGCCTATGTTTTGAGGGGAAATTTTAACCCCGCGCTTTACAGTTATTCACCAAAAAACCTGCCTCCATTAAAGCGAATGGAGCTGAGAGCCACAGTGCAGGCAGAACTTCAAAAGAATGCGCAGCCATGCCCTTAAATGGAATGTTGGCGTGTCACAATGCAGCCAGGGAAAGAGACAGACACAAACAGGGAAAGAGGCAGACACAGACAGGGTAAGAAACAGAGACAGACAGAGACATACGTGAAAGAAACAGACAGAAACAGACGGTGAAAGAGACAGACAGAGATAGACGGGAAAAGAGACAGACAGACACATACCTGGAAAGAGACAGACCTGGAAAGATACAGCCTCCACTCAAAAATATTATGTATTGCAAAGTGTGCACAGTACCAACATTCCAAGCTGTACTATTGAAAAAATGGAAAGATACAGACCTGGAAAGAGACAGACGGGGAAAGAGACAGACGGGGAAAGAGACAGACGGGAAAAGAGACAGACGGGGATAAGACAGACAGGGAAAGAGACAGAGACAAACAGTGAAAGAGACAGAGACAGATGGTGAAAGAGACAGACAGAGACAGATGGTGAAAGAGGCAGACAGAGACAGACGAGGAAAGAGACAGACAGAGACAGACCTGGAAAGAGACAGACCTGGAAAGAGACAGACAGAGACAGACCTTAAAAGAGACAGACCTGGAAAGAGACAGACCTGGAAAGAGACAGATGGGGAAAGAGACAGATGGGGAAAGAGACAGATGGGAAAAGAGACAGACAGACATGCAGACAGGGACAGAGAAAGGCAGACAGGGAAGGAGGAGACAGCCAGAGAGACAGACAAAGATAGATGGCGAAAGACACAGACCTTGATAGAGACAGACGGGGAATGAGACAGATAAATAGAGACAAACAAGGAAAGACACAGACAAAGACAGGCAGACAGGGAAAGAGACAGAAATAGAGACAGACAAGGAAAGAGAAAGACAAAGACAGGCAGACAGGGAAAGAGACAAACAGGAAAAGACACAGACAAAGAGACTGGGAGACAGAAGGGGGAAAGAGACAGACCTGGGAAAGAATGTATATATACAGTCATATGAAAAAGTTTGGGCACCCCTATTAATGTTAACCTTTTTTCTTTATAACAATTTAGGTTTTTGCAACAGCTATTTCAGTTTCACATATCTAATAACTGATGGACTAAGTAATATTTCTGGATTGAAATGAGGTTTATTGTACTAACAGAAAATGTGCAATCCGCATTTAAACAAAATTTGACCGCTGCAAAAGAATGGGCACCTCAACATAAAAGTGACATTATTTTTTTGTAGATCCTCCTTTTGCAAAAATCCCAGCCTCTAGTCGCTTCCTGTCACTTTTAATGAGTTCCTGGATCCTGGATGAAGGTAGATTTGACCATTCCTGTTTACAAAATAATTCCAGTTCAGTTAAGTTTGATGGTCGCCGAGCATGGACAGCCGCTTCACATCATCCCACAGATGTTCAATGATATTCAGGTCTGGGGACTGGGATGGCCATTCCAGAACATTGTAATTGTTCCTCTGCATGAATGCCTGAGTAGATTTGGAGCGGTGTTTTAGATCATTGTCTTGCTGAAATATCCATCCCCTGTGTAACTTCAATTCCATCACTGATTCTTGCACATTATTGTCAAGAATCTGCTGATACTGAGTTGAATCCATGCGACCCTCAACCTTAACAAGATTCCCGGTGCCGGCATTGGCCACACAGCCCCAAAGCATGATGGAACCTCCACCAAATTTTACTGTGGGTAGCAAGTGCTTTTCTTGGAATGCCGTGTTTTTTTGCCTCCATGCATAACGCCTTTTTGTATGACCAAACAACTCAATCTTTGTTTCATCAGTCCACAGGACCTTCTTCCAAAATGTAACTGGCTTGTCAAAATGTGCTTTTGCATACCTCAGGCGACTCTGTTTGTGGCGTGCTTGCAGAAACGGCTTCTTTCGCATCACTCTCCCATACAGCTTTTCCTTGTGCAACGTGCGCTGTATTGTTGACCGATGCACATTGACACCATCTGCAGCAAGATGAAGCTGCAGGTCTTTGGAGGTGGTCTGTGGATTGTCTTTGACTATTCTCACCATTCTTCTTCTCTGCCTTTCTGATATTTTTCTTGGCCTGACACTTCTGGGCTTAACAAGAACTGTACCTGTGTTCTTCCATTTCCTTACTATGTTCCTCACAGTGGAAACTGACAGTTTAAATCTCTGAGACAACTTTTTGTATCCTTCCCCTGAACAACTATGTTGAATAATCTTTGTTTTCAGATCATTTGAGAGTTGTTTTGAGGAGCCCATGATGCCACTCTTCATAGGAGATTCAAATAGGAGAACAACTTGCAAGTGGCCACCTTAAATACGTTTTCTCATGATTGGATACACCTGCCTATGAAGTTCAAAGCTCAATGAGGTTACAAAACCAATTTAGTGCTTTAGTAAGTCAGTAAAAAGTAGTTAGGAGTGTTCAAATCAAGAAATTGATAAGGGTGCCCATACTGTTGCAGCGGTCAAATTTTGTTTAAATGCGGATTGCACATTTTCTGGTAGTACAATAAACCTCATTTCAATCCAGAAATATTACTGAGTCCATCATTTATTAGACATATGAAACTGAAATAGTTGTTGCAAAACCCCAAATTATTATAAAGAAAAAAGGTTAACATTAATAGGGGTGCCCAAACTTTTTCATATGACTGTATACATATATATATATATATATATATATACCGTATATGTATATACAGTTAGGTCCAGAAATATTTGGACAGTGACACAATTTTCGCGAGTTGGGCTCTGCATGCCACCACATTGGATTTGAAATGAAACCTCTACAACAGAATTCAAGTGCAGATTGTAACGTTTAATTTGAAGGTTTGAACAAAAATATCTGATAGAAATTGTAGGAATTGTACACATTTCTTTACAAACACTCCACATTTTAGGAGGTCAAAAGTAGAGATGAGCGAACCGGTCCCGGTTCGGCTCGAGGTCGGTTCGCCGAACGGAGGTCCCGTTCGAGTTCGGTTCGTCGAACGTTCGACGAACCGAACTCGAACCGCATAGGAAACAATGGCAGGCATTCACAAACACATAAAAACACATAGAAAACACCCTCAAAGGTGTCCAAAAGGTGACAAACAACTAACAACACAACACAAACACATGAGAAAGTGACAAGGACATATACTCATGTGAAAACAAAAGAGCAGATTTCTACTCAACACACAACCATCAATTTCTAACCCATGGCGACAAAAGTAAATACATCCCTAAATAAAACAAAATGGCCAAATTCTGCACGATTAGCCATTTTATTTTCCTTGTGTCATTTACAGTTAGGTCCAGAAATATTTGGACAGTGACACAATTTTCGCGAGTTGGGCTCTGCATGCCACCACATTGGATTTGAAATGAAACCTCTACAACAGAATTCAAGTGCAGATTGTAACGTTTAATTTGAAGGTTTGAACAAAAATATCTGATAGAAATTGTAGGACTTGTACACATTTCTTTAAAAACACTCCACATTTTAGGAGGTCAAAAGTAATTGGACAAATAAACCAAACCCAAACAAAATATTTTTATTTTCAATATTTTGTTGCGAATCCTTTGGAGGCAATCACTGCCTTAAGTCTGGAACCCATGGACATCACCAAACGCTGGGTTTCCTCCTTCTTAATGCTTTGCCAGGCCTTTACAGCCGCAGCCTTCAGGTCTTGCTTGTTTGTGGGTCTTTCCGTCTTAAGTCTGGATTTGAGCAAGTGAAATGCATGCTCAATTGGGTTAAGATCTGGTGATTGACTTGGCCATTGCAGAATGTTCCACTTTTTTGCACTCATGAACCCCTGGGTAGCTTTGGCTGTATGCTTGGGGTCATTGTCCATCTGTACTATGAAGCGCCGTCCGATCAACTTTGCGGCATTTGGCTGAATCTGGGCTGAAAGTATATCCCGGTACACTTCAGAATTCATCCAGCTACTCTTGTCTGCTGTTATGTCATCAATAAACACAAGTGACCCAGTGCCATTGAAAGCCATGCAAGCCCATGCCATCACGTTGCCTCCACCATGTTTTACAGAGGATGTGGTGTGCCTTGGATCATGTGCCGTTCCCTTTCTTCTCCAAACTTTTTTCTTCCCATCATTCTGGTACAGGTTGATCTTTGTCTCATCTGTCCATAGAATACTTTTCCAGAACTGAGCTGGCTTCATGAGGTGTTTTTCAGCAAATTTAACTCTGGCCTGTCTATTTTTGGAATTGATGAATGGTTTGCATCTAGATGTGAACCCTTTGTATTTACTTTCATGGAGCCTTCTCTTTACTGTTGACTTAGAGACAGATACACCTACTTCACTGAGAGTGTTCTGGACTTCAGTTGATGTTGTGAACGGGTTCTTCTTCACCAAAGAAAGTATGCGGCGATCATCCACCACTGTTGTCAGCCGTGGACGCCCAGGCTTTTTTGAGTTCCCAAGCTCACCAGTCAATTCCTTTTTTCTCAGAATGTACCCGACTGTTGATTTTGCTACTCCAAGCATGTCTGCTATCTCTCTGATGGATTTTTCCTTTTTTTTCAACCTCAGGATGTTCTGCTTCACCTCAATTGAGAGTTCCTTAGACCGCATGTTGTCTGGTCACAGCAACAGCTTCCAAATGCAAAACCACACACCTGTAATCAACCTCAGACCTTTTATCTACTTCATTGATTACAGGTTAACGAGGGAGATGTCTTCAGAGTTAATTGCAGCCCTTAGAGTCCCTTGTCCATTTACTTTTGGTCCCTTGAAAAAGAGGAGGCTATGCATTACAGAGCTATGATTCCTAAACCCTTTCTCCGATTTGGATGTAAAAACTCTCATATTGCAGCTGGGAGTGTGCACTTTCAGCCCATATTATATATATAATTGTATTTCTGAACATGTTTTTGTAAACAGCTAAAATAACAAAACTTGTGTCACTGTCCAAATATTTCTGGACCTAACTGTATGTTCTTTAACGGCCTTCGGATCATGCGCCATGATGTATATACATATAAAATATACGTACAATACAATATATATTGGGAATGCTTCACATCATGTGTCATGGTGCATATACGTATAAAATATGCATACAATATATATAGTGAATGCTTGTAACTAGTATGCCACCTCCATGTTTTCATTTTATAAAATCTAATTAATTGTATTTATTGATAAGTATTTTAGCAAAATTCGAAATATATTTCAATAAAATTTAGATAACTATGACCATTATAGATTCTGTTGCAGAGGTTAGAGATCGATCTGCTTTAAGTAAATAATGTAAAACTAGATTAAAACAAAAGAAAACAAGAAAAAACAGGAAAAAAAAATCAATCTCACTCTTTGCTGGTTCATCAGCCAGAAAACGAGCAAACATCATCAAGCGCGGCAGCATAGGCTTTACTATACTATAATGTCCTTGCGCTATCATTTTACATGGCCCAGCGCAGCCACACAGGGGAGAGTATCACAAGAACTATAAAAAATGTGGCAGAGAAAGCAGTGGCCATTTTAGGATGTTACAGCCTGGTGATAGAAGCTCAGAGTGCTCTGGTCATCACTACAAGTATATAAAGCCCTAAATCTAATTGTGCGGTACTACTGCGGCTCAGGAAAATATTGATGAAGGGAGGCAGACTCACCTATGTATAATAATACAGAGATTAAAATGCCATAGGGAGGTGCTGGACCTGTATAGTCAATGCAATTCTTTCATTGATTAGTGATATATAAGGAATAAAATAATTCTAGGGATTGAGCTTTATTGTGGGGAATTAACAGACACATACTTGCATATTTTTGTTTCCACAAAGTCATGATCCATTAGAAAGTAAAGCCATTTTGAAGCTATATATTAATTAAGCTGGAAGTGCATTGAGGTTGGGCTGATGCACTGCTAGAGTGTCTCCCTTTAGTGTTACAAGAACATCTCATCATTTCTCTTACATTATTGGTATTGACTTCCAAATTTTTATTCATGCCCAACCTGGAATGCACAGTACTCTCCTTTATGTGAAAAAGCCATCGGTGATGAAGAGCCGGACACATCTCATCTCTTGCTATGGTCCCTTGTCAGATCTTTAAAATTTACTTTGATGGAGTAAAAGATGAAAAAGAATCCAGTTCTAGACATACGAGGTTCCGTTATTTCCTATTCACGTACAGTGCATGTTAACAGCAAACATTAAGCAGGATAAGCATGATGTACGCATTTCAAGTGTGTGCAGCACTTTTAGTCATGACGCACTCGAAACGCGTAGCTCATGCTAATGTTGTGCAATTTGTTCTGTTAACATGCACTGTATGTGAATAAGAAATAAAGGAACCTCGTATGTCCAGAGCTGGATTCTCGATCAACTTTTACTAAATTGGAGCCATGGCAAGGCTGAATCCGGGACTCCATATCAAGGATGTATAGGTGCAGTGGTGAGCTGGATATTTTTTTTTTTCAATTGATTTCTTTGATGGCGCATTTCAGAGAACATTATACCAATCATGCAGCTAGGCTCTGATTAATGCTGCCCACAGTTTAAGCAGCTTGAATTCAGTGAGAGATTCCCTTTAATTGCTATTCTAAAGTTATATGTTCCTTAAATCTTATAACCATGGTTTTGAAGAACCCCATTCATTTATATAGTTTTGGCTTTGTTGAAGTCAAACGATTAAGGCAACGTGCACACAGTATTTGGTGAGTTTTTTACCTCAGTATTTGTAGCCAAAACCAGGAGTAGGTGATAAATACAGAAGTGGAAACACTATTTGCCCAATGGGCAACAAGAGGTACCCTAACTAAAGACCTAATGAAATAAACTTTATTAAATTATATAAATGGACAAGGATTAAAAATGGCAGGTGGGAAGCCAATTCCGTATTAGATAAGTGCGGACGCGAACCGACACTGCTCTGCATAAATTCCTAATATTATATGGCTGGCTATCACTTACACTGCCTGTTAAAAACTACCTAACAGCTAATAGCCTCCCCGACATGTTTCGCCATGACTGGCTTCATCAGGGGGCTGAGGCTATAGAACGCTGAAAACCGGTTACATCCCCTTTTAAAACCTCTGATGGTGACCTCACCATGGGGCTACCAATAGTGGTGGACTCTAGTGGCCAAATCAAGTTCAAGATAACGTCCATTCACACTTCAATTGGATATAATCGAACACTGTTATGTGTTCTACTTTATGATTTGCCAATATATCAATCACTCATAAGTAAGCACCTATCAAAGTGACCGATATAACTCCAGGCATTTCCACAGTTTAATATGACTTTATATCCCCCTCTGTAATAGGGTGGTTAATCAGTCAATCAACAAAGTCCACCAATGAATAACTTCCCAGCAGGTGAACCTGCCGTCTATCGGAACAAACATCCGGGATCTAAGTTCGATCATGTGACATTCACAATGAACTATGGGTAATCCCACAATTAACTATGAGTAATCTCACAGATGTACACAGAGCATGCTCATGGTCTTAGAAAGAACAGATACAAAGAACGAAACAGAGCATGCTCATGGACTTAGAAAATATCTCACAGATGTAAACTGAGCATGCTCATGGACTTAGAAAATATCTCACAGATGTAAACTGAGCATGCTTATGGACTTAGAAAATATCAGATACAGAAAGCCAAACAGCGCATGCTTATGGGCTTAAAAAATATATCAAATGTAGAGAGTGTACAGTGCATACTCGTAAACTGGGAAAATATCATATAAGGAGAGTGAAAAGCGCATGCTCACACACTTAGGCGGGCTTTGCACATTGCAACATCGCAAGCCGATGCTGCGATGTTGCACGTGATAGTCCCCGCCCCCGTCGCAGGTACGATATCGTGTGATAGCTGGCGTAGCGAAAATTATCGCTACGCCAGCTTCACATGCACTCACCTGCCCTGCGACCGTCGCTCTGGCCGGCGACCCGCCTCCTTCCTAAGGGGGCGGGTCGTGCGGCATTATAGCGACATCACACGGCAGGCGGCCAATAGCGGCGGAGGGGCGGAGATGAGCAGGATGTAAACCTCCTTCCTTCCGTAGAGCCGCCGGTGGCAGGTAAGGTGAAGTTCCTTGCTCCTGCGGCGTAATACACAGTGATGTGTGCTGCCGCAGGGGAACGAGGAACAGCATCGTACCATCGCTGCAGCAAAATTATGGAAAATTCGGAGCTTGCAATGATAATACGATAATGTTGCTTTTGCGCTCGTTTATCGTATCATCTAGGATTTACACACTACGACATCGCAAGTGACGCCAGATGTGCGTCACTTTCGATTTGACCCCACCGACATCGCACCTGCGATGTTGTAGTGTGCAAAGCCGGCCTTAGTCTCCAATAGGAAGAGGAGGGAAAATTCCCTCATGCAGCGCGTGTGCACTGTGCACTCTCTACATTTGATATATTTTTTAAGTCCATAAGCATGCGCTGTCTGGCTTTCTGTATCTGATATTTTTTAAGTCCATGAGCATGCTCAGTTTACATTTCTGAGATATTTTCTAAGTCCATGAGCATGCGCTGTTTCCTTCTTTGTATCTGTTCTTTCTACATCTGTGAGATTTTTTCTCAGTGTATAGTCCCCTGAGGAAGACCACGAAACGCGTTAGGATGCGGTGGCTGTTTGTCTGCATAGGATTCACCATGGGTAAGCAGAAATGTATAATATAATGAGGACATGTGCAACTATCACTATGATGTAATTGGCACGTGTCTGCTCTAACTCTGCTTTCACTCCCTATGATGATCCACCAGACCTAATGCTTTGCTCTGGATTTTTATCTGTTACCTAGTTGTGACTTATCTTGTAATTTTAGATCACTCTCTATGCAATTTATAATATGTTTATCTTTTGCATTTAATAAAGATGTTGAAGCTTATTATATGAGTTGATCTTGTTTGAAATTTACTTCTCAAACACATGACTCTGGTTGCTATTCCCTTTCCTTCTCAGTTTTCCATGTTGTCCTTATAGGGAGCAACCATATGCAAATTAATCATGTATAAGGGGTTTCCATGTGTCCCATTCTGTTTTGTCATTGGTGGACTTTGTTGATTGACTGATTAACAACCCTATTACAGAGGGGGACATAAAGTCATATTAGTTCAAAAGGATAAGGCACTTCTACCGAATTTCTAGTTACCAGGGTGCTCAGGTAGGTTTCCAGACCATATACAGTAGTAATATATACAAGGCACTCCTGAATTCAGTAAAATGATGATTTTTTATTATTTCATACTCAGTATAGTCAAGTCAAGACGTTGCGGCCCAAACATGGCCTTCATCAGTAACTAGCACCTGAGATAAAGGCAGTATTTGCTACTGTGGATACTGCTAATGACAGGCTGCAAACCACAGAGACTCTTAATAGCATTACTACAACTGCCCATGGCAGAAATAACAGGCTGCAGATCCCAGTCACCTATCTGCTAGCATTCCAAATACTGCCTTCATCTCAGGTGCTAGTTACTGATGAAGGCCATGTTTGGGCCGCAACGTCTTGACTTGACTATACTGAGTATGAAATAATAAAAAATCATCATTTTACTGAATTCAGGAGTGCCTTGTATATATTACTACCATAAAGTCATATTAAACTGTGGAAATGCCTGGAGTTATGTCGGTCAACTTGATAGGTGCTTACTTATGAGTGATTGATAGATGGCAAATCATAACGTAGAACACATAACAGTATTCGATTACATCCAATTGAAGTGTGAATGGACGTTATCTTGAACTTGATTTGGCATACCTTGTTTAAAGTATTTAATTGGGACATTTTTGAGAAATCCATCTTCCAGCTCTGCTGTGCTTTCTACCTTTTCTCCGCCCACTGCCGGCCTCCCATCTTTGATTGACAGGTCACTCTTCTCTGTGACTTGTCTCCCCCTCCCTAGATTCTGTGAAGGCACCATCATTACCTGGGTTTGTCTTATCAATAGAGGTGGTGCATATGCAGTATGTTCCTTATGAAGTTGAGGTAGATGGTCAAGTGATCTTGCAATGAAAGGCAAAGATGTCACCTCCGCAGGAGAGACAGGTCTCTGAGAAAATAATGACTGGATGTATTTGCGGGCCTGTAGTGTAGTGCAACGTCCCTTTACACTTGCTCTTGCTATTAAATCTTCAAGGGTGATTTTCTCCAATATGCCCCAAATGAAATACTACAAGCAAATAATGAGTATAATAGGTATTAAAGGGGTTTTACACTCATGATTTTAGTTAGAAATATCCTTCTGACAAATCCTCATTATGTTGGTGCAATTTTCAAATGCAAAAAAATGGAACAATATGGCAAGTGTGAACTTCACAGAACATTAAGTAGCATATTATAGAAGCAATAGCTTTACATTGTCTATTTGTACAGACAAAAGCAGAAATATTCCAAGATATAGACTACAGTGTTAATAGGTTTATTCTTACTAATGTAATTGTGCTTGCTCTGGTAGCTTCCTCGGTGGCAGCACTTAATGACAGAGTAATCACTGTTATTTTCAAAGTCAATAATGGCACAAGTTGAACAAAGAAAATATGACAAAAAATTATTTAAGAAAAAAAATATCAAATTAAACCCTATACTGCATTCTTTGCCTGTAATCGTCGACTATCTGCCGGACTGTGGATTGATGAAGGACAGATTCAGATTATATACTAAAAAGTTCTGTTTGCTGCTTCTTTCTGAGACAGGGCACAATTTACTTCTGAATACCAACACTAAATATCTGACATATAAATATGTTTTTTAATAATAGTTCACATTTATTAACCACTTTCCACCGATTTTGGCAATATATATTGTGTTTTTTATTTTTGCCTGGTGTGCTGCCTCTATTTATTATTTTTCATCTTAATAGTTTATTTTTTGCTATTTAGCTTTTGCAACCACTTTATGTACACTGGTTTTGCTTCTACTTTTTTTATTAAGATAGATAGATAGATAAAGAGATAAATAATAGATAGATAGATAGATAAATAATAGATAGATAATATAGATAAATAATAGATAAAGAGATAGATAATAGATAGATAGATAAAGAGATAGATAGAAGGAGGGATAGATAGATGATAGATAGATAGAGGAATAGATAGATAGATAGATAGATAGATAGAGGGATAGATAGAGGGATAGATAGATAGATAGATAGATAGATAGATGGATAGATAGATAGATGATAGATAGATAGATAGATAGATAGAGGGATAGATAGATAGATAGATAGAGGGATAGATAGAGGGATAGATAGATAGATAGATAGATAGATAGATAGATAGATAGATAGATAGATGATAGATAGATAGATAGATAGATAGAGGGATAGATAGATAGATAGATAGATGGATAGATGGATAGATAGATGATAGATAGATGATATATAGATAGATAGATAGATAGATAGATAGATAGATAGACTTGTTGGCAACAGATTCCATTTTCAAAGAGAATTGAATTGTTTCTCTCTATACCATATATATGTGTGTGTATACTATATAAAGAGAAGGGCTGCACACCAGTGACAGTGCAAGGGAAATAAATGTAAAGCAGGAACTGCTGTATGTATATGAATTGAACAATACAATAGCTATATGTAAAAATGAAAATATGACAATGGCATCTGCATAACTGCTATGAACTTTAAGAATAAAGAGAAATTTAGCTATTGAATTGATCAATACAACAGAGCCCCAACACCTCGTCACGGTATTCTCTTACATCGGGGTCCCTAGCTAATGTGTGTCCACTCTTGCAGTTAAAAAACCTATCGTGTATGGGAAGCTGAGACCCAGGCTAGGGTATTGTTCATGTCAGTATTCATACAGCAGTTTCTGCTATAAATTTATTCCGCTTACATAATCACTGGTGTGCTGCCCTTCTCTTTATATAGTGAAGTTTTTTTTAGGGTTTTTGCACCCAGTTCAGACTTAGAATGGTGTTCCAGACGTTATTTCTTAATTTATATGTGTGTATAGTCAGAATATAAGAGATGAATTCTTCCTAGTAGAATTATTGGCAAATGGAAAATGAAGATATCAGCACTCTGTATCCTGCAATCTTCACAAAACACTAATATCTGCCCAAAATGTGTGATAGTAAATGCCTCCTCAAATAAAACATTTAGTAACGTATAAACGTAAATATCTACAACATGTTTGTCAAAATGTTGCAAATTTCACAATATTAAGATCATAGCTCATTATTTAAAATAAATTACGGAATGTTAAAAATTTGAATGTGGAACTTACAAATAGCACAGTGACCCCCTTTCCCCCCCCGAAAAAAGAATTGTGAACCCATGTATTAAATAAATACAGAAAATAATTTAAAAACTGCCTCTATATAACTCTGTATCGGAGCAAAAAAATTTTTTCAACTTTTTCAGTACCTCAGTTAATTAGAAGCCGTGACCCAAAAACTTCCTGCAATATATTGAAGTGAGTTGGGCAGTATTCCGCATTCCATTTACCAGCTGGGCCATGTAACTGTCATGGGGATAAAGAGACGGTTTTCTCAGCTCTTCTCGCTAATGCAACATTCGGGAATGACATGCAATTTGCTAACAGGAAACAGGAAAATGCATCTTTTGTCAGAACTTTGCAAACTGAAGAAGATGATGTTAATGTGCAATAAGGTAAATCCATTTCTGAAATGAGGCAGGGAGCTGGAGAAGTCATCTTTCAGAGTGGAAACAAGTAATTGCCCTCTCCTAAATTGATGTATGTGGGTGAAGCATGGTTTACTTAAAAAGAAGACATCGCCATGAAGCTTTGGTGAGTCTAAACGTTGACATTCAGGTTAAACAGCTGCCATCTATCCATTAATATCAATTAAGTACAGATTGCTTGAAAGCAGCTTTCAATCTACCCTATAAACAGGGTAAAAACAAAGAATTAATTGAACTCTTTGATATGAATTTTTTAAAATAATTTTATATTGTTGTGCAATTTCTCGTAAAGACCGTCTCTTTAGCCGAATCATATTTCCTATGACAAATTTTCAGTTCCACTATATTTATCCATCATCTTTAAGAAAACCCACTACATTACAAGACCACCCACAATGTAATTTTAGCTGGTCACCCCATAGCAGTTTATCTCTATTTAATTTTGACACTATTCATTTTTATACTGAAAGCATAACTCTTTTATAATTTTTATTTAATAAATCATCAGACATATTTGCTTCTTTCTCTTCCAGAATTGATCAGTTATCAAAATTCTTAATTCTGGGGAGGAGGATCTGGGCATATCCCAGAGGAGTGTGCTAAGATCGTACTCTTTACACAACGCTTGTCAATGTGCACACTAACGCAGGATAGGAGCTATAAAATTCTAACCATATAGTACAGGTGCCCGATGACCATCAAGGCGATGTTCCCTGGGACCCCTGACACCTGCTGGAGATGTTTGCTAGGTAAGGGTTCTTACATACACATCTGGTGGCACTGTCCTTCTATTAGAGTGTTTTCGGAGGGCGTTAGACCTTTTTAACATGGTCTTTGTGTCTAGGTTTTATCCTTCAGCTGAACTTGCTCTCCTGTCTCTAAGGCCTCAACAATACTCACGTGGAAATCACGCACGTGCCGTGAGACACATATCTCCCCTGCGTGTTGTGTGTGGTAAGTACGTGTCTCTGGTACGTGCGGTCCACGTGTGTTCTCCGTGTGCTATCCGCGATAACACACGGAGTACCGGTAATTTCTCTCACTATCTTCTTGAAACCATCCTTGCCTTTCTTTACACCCCCATCCTACTATTGACATGTTTTACATATGTTCATTTCACTAATGTTAATTATTCACAAAAGTTTATTGTTGATTTCACATGGACTGCAATGGTAAACACACCTAATTGAGGTACTTCCGACAAGGGAAGAAAAATTATCCAGAACTGTGGACCGAACTTTGGATCTAAATCCTTCCCTCCAGGATTCGAATGCCTTTATATTTTCTCACACATTTATTCATTGTTTTATGTTATGATATATCAATTTTTTGCTCCGAACAATACTTGGAAGGTGTGCATTGTGTTTCATATGCTGTTTTTCACTATAATAAAAAGAATATTGAAAAGAAAAGAGTACCGGTAATTTGCATACTCACGTGGTAGATGCTGCTGTCCATGGTCCTGATCTTCGGCTCCAGCCCCGCTCACTCCCCGCTGATGCTGCTTCCGGCCAAGCAGAGGGGCGGAGATTAGAGCCCGTGACAGCATGCCCACCTCCATAATATGCTAATAACGAGCGGCGGCCGGCAGCATCTGTTTGGAGCGGAAGATTCTGCAGGGCTGGTGGAGGTGAGTATGTGTTTTTTTTATTTTAAAATAATGACACGTGTTTCTCCGGCGCGTGTAACACGGGACCGCATCCACACTACATCCGTGTGGTACGGGTGTGGGCCGTGTGACACCCATGCTGCCGGAGAAAACGTGGACATGTCATCGTGCAAAACACATGGACACACGTAAGTACGGAACGGACACACGTTCCGTTCCAAAATACTTACGTGTGTCCAAACCATTATGAAATCACATGTCCACGTGTGTACGTGTCTCCGGTACGTGAAAAAACTGCCAAACACGTACCGGAGGCACGAACGTGGTAAAGAGGCCTAAGTGAGTTCTCTATTTCCAAATATAAGGAGAGCTTGCACAGACATTTCCTAGCGGCTGCTAGAAGGCTGATCCAGAGATTGTGGAAACAGGAAAACTCTCCTTCTAAGACTGACAGAGTTTGTGACAGAACTTAACAAATTCTTCAGGATGGAGGAGCTGATAGGTCAAGGTACTCATAACTCGGAAAAGGTTCTCAAAATTTGGAACCCTTCAGTCCTGTTCAGAGACTCTCTGGGATTCGTACTTTGGATCACGAAGTGATGCACCTAGTAGGGTGACTAGGGGGTGCCTAGAGGGATGGGATACCCATGTGGGACTCTCCTTTCCTTCCCTTTCCTTTACGTTTCCCTTTTTTCCTTCACTTCTGTTTCTCCAGTGTTCTGTTCCTTTCCAGTCATTCTTGTCTACTGAATTTATCTTTCTTGTATCTTGGCCTTGAGTAATTCATTTTTCTGTATTAAGCATAATCATTTTGAACTCATGGACTTTTATGTTACATATACAAATACTGTGAACCAATCTGTGATTTCTTGTACATTTTCATTTTGTTGGTTTGGTGTTTGTAATAAACTTTGATTTGAAACAAAATTCTTAAATCTGAGTTATGTTCTGTATTCAGTGAAGACTTTACCATTACTGAGATAGGAGGTGGCAACTGGTACTGATGAGATTCTATGTAGATAGAATAAGGAAGAGAGGGCAGCACTCTGCTTCTAGCTCCTCCCTCTGCCTCTAGCTCCTATATCTGCCTCTAGCTCCTCCCTCTGTCTCTAGCTCCTCTCTCTGCCTCTAGCTCCCCCTCTGCCTCTAGCTCCCCCCTCTGCCGCTAGCTCCCCCTCTGCCTCTAGCTCCCCCCTCTGCTGCTAGCTCCTCCCTCCTCCCATCATTATAGAATCTGGTAGAATCAGTAACAACCACCATCTCCTATCTCAGTAACAGGAAAGTCTTCACTTTATACACTTTACCTCAGAATTGGGAATTTTGATAATGACTGATCAATTCTGGCAGAGAAAGAAGCAAATTTGTCTAATAAAATATATCACAAAATTCCTTATTTTCACGTGCGATTTATGAAATAAAAGTTAAAACAACAGTTACGCTTTAACCCCTTTATTACCTCTCATGTACCCATACTTCCTGATTGGGAAGGGGTTCCCAACCTATGATGTATGGGTATGTCAAGGTGATCATGTTGGGCACAGGAGTTGTGCCTGACCAATCATCGCAGGGAGCTCAGCTTATCTAAGAGCCAAAACCTTGCTCTCACAGGCAAGCGTGGTGCCTGCACCACCCCGGGCTGTTTAACTCCCTAAATGCTGTTATCCATGTTGAAGGCATGAGGAGGGAGAAAGCACCCACTCCCATCCGATCAGCACCCCCGCAATATCATCGCAAGGGCCTGATCACTGCCATGGAAACCCAAAGTTGTAATGACAACCTCTAAGTCAACCAGCTACAGTAATACTGTTAGACCATGCCAGCGTGGTCTAAGAGGCTTCTGGTAGTGCACCAATGACAGGTGTCATGCATTGCTATCCTGGTGCATGGCAATGAATTATATCAGCAGAGTACTTAAAGTTAAATGCTTATAGAGGGACTAAGAAATAAGGTTAAAAATATTTTTAAATATTTACCTAAAATATTTTTTTTTAAAAAAATCACAAAATAAAGAAAAAAAAAAGAAAATAAAATGTTATACCAATAAGAATGTATATTTATTTAAAAGCAAAAATAAAAAAAAGGAAACATTGGTATGGCAAGAACTGGAACAACCCAACCCATAAATCTATGTGGCATAAAACTATGCTTTTTCATAAAACAGTGAAACAGTGGAATAAAACATAATCAAAAAAACAACTGTAAATAGAAATAGTATAGCTGGAATTATTACCTTATCCCAGAAAAAACAAGCCACGAAAAAGTTCCATCAGCAGAAAAATACAAAAGTTATAGCTCTCAGAATATAGCAATGCAAAAACAATTATTTTTCTGTAAAATTGGTTTTATTGTGCAAAACCAGCAAAACATAAAAATGAATATAAATATGGTTGGTATTCCAGTAATCAT
The DNA here is from genome assembly GCF_048569485.1 of Anomaloglossus baeobatrachus. NCBI lineage: Eukaryota > Metazoa > Chordata > Amphibia > Anura > Aromobatidae > Anomaloglossus > Anomaloglossus baeobatrachus. The sequence goes on along the minus strand of NC_134353.1, from coordinate 887,631,657 downwards.
ACTATCCAAAAGAATAAATCTGTTCTATCACTTTTACCACGCACGGAATGGCATAAAAAAACATTAAAAAACACCGAAAAAACGTTTGTGCATTCTGCCTACTAAAAATTGGAATAGAACGTGATCAAAAAATGTTATGTGCCCGAAAATGTTACCAAAAATAGGCACTAATTTAAGTCTTTTGACAAAAGTACAGAAAAATGAGATCTCTTGCAATATGATAAAAACTTTTTTGTAAAAAAAAAAGAAAACCTTTTCTTAGTGTGTGATAGCAACCATACATAAAAAAAGATATAAATCTGTTATCTCTGTTATCACGCCAACCCGAAGAATAAAGCAATCTAATCACTTATAACGCACGGTGAATGGATTAAAAATAAATAAAACCAATTCTTGTTTTGCTGTTGCTTTGTTCATTCTTTCCCCCAAAGATTGCTGTACGTCTCGGCTCACATTTATCCTGCTTTCCAAAATGAGTTCTTACAGCGGGATTTACGTATAAATCTCCAAAATAAGTGATTGAGATATAAACCCTGATGGAAGATTCCCTATAGTATGGCAGATGGAGTCCTTGTAAACTCTCTGTTGCCTATTATACAGCAGTGTCCCTCTTTTTAGGAGTCCTTTTAGGCAGGCAAAAAAGCACGGTTGGCCAAGGATTTGTCCACCTCTGAAAAGCCTGACACTATTAAATAGAGACAAAACAGAGTTTGGGGTAACTCTGCTTGCCTCATTTGTAAATGGGTCCATCGGGGGCTTAATCTGAATGCCGTTTTCAGATATTTAGATGGAAACCCCAATGTAAGTGCTCAGCATAGAGCACAGAATACATGTGAATTGATGCAAAACGTTTTGCACCCCAAAATTCCACCAATTAAAGCTTCAGCTTAACCCCCAAAAAACAAGTCCCTGCTCAGGTCCATAATCTGTTAACCAAAATATAGGAGGCATCCAATTTACTGGTAGCACAAAAGCTCTCCAAAAGCAATATGGATCTCACTAAAGGAGATCTAGAAAAATCTGTTATCTTAAATCCAGATGCCCCCCTAGCTTCTGAACCCCACAATGTGCCTAAACTTCAGTTAGCATCCACATGTTTGACATTAATGTTGGGAGAAAAGCCCACTAATTTTATAGGTTTGTGGTTCCAGAAGCACAAGTTGGGCACAATGTATTAGGTGTTCACTGTTTAGGCACATCAAGGGCTCTAAAAATGGTGTTCGCAAACTATTCTAGAAAAATCGAAGCCGGAAAAGTCAAATAGTGCTGCTTCCCTCTCGAGCCCTACAGTGTGGCCAAACAGTACAGTGTGGGGTATTTCCCCATTCAGCAGAAATTGTATAATACAATATGGGGACTTTTTTAACCATTTCTCCTTATGAAAATAAAAGGTCTGGGGCTAAAACAGTACAGTATTTTAGTGATAAAAGTACCATTGTTAGCTTCACCACAGAGTGATATGTAATTCTTTGACACACTTGTGGTGTTAATATCCTCACTGCATCACTAGACATTAGTGATGAGCGAGTACCAAAAAGCTCGGGTGCTCGAGGCTCGGGCCGAGCATCCCAAGATACTCGTGAACTCGGCCCGAGCACCGAGCCCAATGTTATCCTATGGGAGACCCGAGTATTTTTATCAAATGACCCCCCGGCAGCATGTAGAAACCCTAAAAATGTCACAAAAGTCTTAGAAGAGTGCTCAAATGACATGGCAACAGCATGGGGAAGATCCCTTGAAGCATTTATCACTCAAAAGTCACAGCTGTGAACAATTTTGTCCGAGTTTTACGCCATTTTTACTGACTCACCAGAAAATCTTCCAAAATGACACCAAAATGAATTTTCATGGCGGAAATGTTAAGGGCACATACCCAATAGTGAGATAGAGCTGGTGTATGTTACTTTTTGAGATTACATGAAAGATTTTACGTGAAAACATTGTGTGGCACTCTGCTTTTTACTAGCGATGTCGGTCATTATTTTTTTTTCATTTTATCTCCCTCAGTCCGTCGGTCGGTCTCTCTGTCTGTCTGTCGGTCTCTCTCTGTCTTGTCTGTCCCCCTCTCACAGTCTGTCAGTCAGTCTCCCCCCTCTCTCATACTTACCGTTCCCCGATCACTGCCGCGGCGCCGCACAGCTGTTCACTAAACTCCGGCGGTTTTTCCTCTTTTGAAAAAGCCGGCCGCTCATTAAACAATCTCGTATTCCCTGCTTTCCTGCTTGTCGGCGCCTATGATTAGTTGCAGTGAGACACGCCCCCACGCTGAGTGACAGGTGTCTCACTGCACCCAATCACAGCAGCCGGTGGGCGTGTGTATACAGTGCAGTGAAATAAATAATTAAATAATTTAAAAAAACGGCGTGCGGTCCCACCAATTTTAATACCAGCCAGATAAAGCCATACGGCTGAAGGCTGGTATTCTCAGGATGGGGAGCTCCACGTTATGGGGAGCCCCCCAGCCTAACAATATCAGTCAGCAGCCGCCCAGAATTGCCGCATACATTAGATGCGACAGTAATGGGACTGTACCCGGCTCTTCCCGATTTGCCCTGGTGCGTTGGCAAATCGGGGTAATAAGGAGTTATTGGCAGCCCATAGCTGCCAATAAGTCCTAGATTAATCATGTCAGGCGTCTCCCGGAGATACCTTCCATGATTAATCTGTAAATTACAGTAAATAAACACACACACACACATGAAAAAATCATTTATTAGAAATAAAAAACACAAACCAATTCCCTCGTAACCAATTTAATAAGCCCCAAAAAGCCCTCCATGTCCGGCGTAATCCACGGATCTCCAGCGTCGCTTCCAGCTCTGCTGCATGGAGGTGACAGGAACTGCAGCAGACACCGCCGCTCCTGTGAGCTCCACGCAGCAAATGAGGTGAGTAGCGCGATCAGCTGAGCTGTTACTAAGCTTATCCGCGGCCACCACTGGATCCAACGGTGGCCGTGAGTTACCTGACTGACAGCAGCTGATCGCGCTACTCACCTCATTTGCTGCGTGGAGCTCACAGGAGCGGCTGTGTATTCTGCAGCTCCTGTCACCTGCATGCAGCAGAGCTGGAAGAGATGCTGGAGGTCCGTGGATTACGCCGGACATGGAGGGCTTTTTGGGGCTTATTAAATTGGTTACGAGGGAATTGGTTTGTGTTTTTAATTTCTAATAAATGATTTTTTCAGGTGTGTGTGTGTTTATTAACTGTAACTTACAGATTAATCATGGAAGGTTTCTCGGGGAGATGCCTGACATGATTAATCTAGGACTTATTGGCAGCTATGGGCTGCCATTAACTCCTTATTACCCCGATTTGCCAACGCATCAGGGCAAATCGGGAAGAGCCGGGTACAGTCCCAGAACTGTCGCATCTAATGTATGCGGCAATTCTGGGCGGCTGCTGACTGATATTGTTAGGTTGGGGGGCTCCCCATAACGTGGGGCTCCCCATCCTGAGAATACCAGCCTTCAGCTGTATGGCTTTATCTGGCTGGTATTAAAATTGGGGGGACCGTACGCCGTTTTTTTTAATTATTTAATTATTTATTTCACTGCACAGTATACACACGCCCACCGGCTGCTGTGATTGGGTGCAGTGAGACACCTGTCACTCAGCGTGGGGGCGTGTCTCACTGCAACCAATCATAGGCGCTTGTGGGCGAGGAAAGCAGGGAATACGAGATGGCTGTGTGCAGAGCACAGCGCGCCCGCCGGTATAAAGGCTCGGTCACGCTGTGTGGGCCGGCCAATCACTGCAATTCCACAACTAACAGGGCTGTGGCATTGCATTGGTCTGCCAGCCAATCCCTGCATGAGGGCTGGCTCTCAAAAGAGCGCCAACATGCAGGGATGAAGACCACGAGTACAGCACGAGTATCGCGAAATTACTCGGTACCCGCCGAGTAGCCCGAGTACAGTGATACTCGTGCAAGTACCGAGTAGTGACAAGCATACTCGCTCATCACTAGTAGACATCTTCACTGAGGGGTACAGTTTTTGAATGTGGTCACTTATAGAGGTTTCTGATGTTCTGGCACCACAGGGGACCATTACAGTAAAATCAGCATTTCAATATGGCACTCTTTCCCTTCTGAGCTTTGCACTGTGCCTGAAAAGTTTTTTTACCAACCACATACAGGATATCGGCGAACTCCGAAGAAATTGCATAACAAATGATGTTGTTCATTTTCTCCTAATATCCCTTTTGAAAATCAAAAACTTGGGGCTAAAATAACAATTTAGTGGAAAAATTTAAATTTTTTATTTCTGCCCAAGGTAACACAATTCTGTGAATCATCTGTGGTTTAAAAATGCTCACTACACCCCTAGACAGATTCCTTCAGAAGTGTACTTTCCAGAATGTCACATGTGCGTGGTTTCTGCTGTCATTATAGCAGTTCCTCAAATGAAAGAAAGAGCTTGTGTATTCTTGCTAAATCTGTGCTGGAATAGTGCTCCTTCCCGTTCAAGCCCTGCCGTGCGCCCAAACAGTAGTTTTCCATCCCATTAAGTGTACTCATAAGAAATTGTACAATTTGTATTTTTCATTTTCTCCTCTTACCTTTGTAAAAAAAAAACAAAAATTGGGGCAAAAAATAAACTGCAGCATTTCAATCCATTCTACTTTTTTTCCCAGCGTTTTTCCAGCACAAACACATTGAAGAAATGCATGTAAAAAATGCATCAATAACAAACCAAAAATGAGGCAAAAATGCACCTCAAAAATAAGTGTGTTTTTTCTACCAGAAGATGCAGACTTGGTGCAGAAATTTTTGCAGACAAATCTACAACCTGTGCACATAGCTTTATACTATGTGGCAGTGCCGAGCACCGCTTTCTTCTCATGCTGATATGGCAAGGGAAAAAAATTGCAGCATGCTGCAATTAGAAGCGGATATGGGATGGCGTGCCCCCATTTCAGTGTATGGGTGTGTGGAAATTAATGGACTGCACTCGGATGTCATCTGAGTGCAGTTCGATTTACGCTGACAGAAAATGGAGACGATGGAGAAATTAAGTTCTCCGTATTCTCATTCAAGAGAATTAATGCATAGTAAACTGACACTCGGCTCGCACTCTGAGCAAAGTCTGAGCCTATTGTCATTAGCAAAATTTATCAAATTCTTTTGGAAGAGACAGTTATTGCTTGTGTGAGCGAGCCCCCAAAATGTAAATGTAGCGCCCCATAACACTTCAGGGTGCTACACAATTCTGCATCCCCACAAGGATGCAGGGCCCACCCCCTTAGGTACCCAGAACCCCAGTGCTGGTACCACCAAAAACCCAGGTAATTCCAGTTTTCCCCAACAATCCCCCATACAATGGTACTTAGTTAGGGTGGGATCATGGATGGCCGCCTAGAGGTGGAGCTACTCCAGTCCACTAGCTGACCAGGTGTGAGGGGCAGACTGTGGGTAGTAGTCGGGACATAGGAAGACAGTAGTGAGAATTGCAAAAACTGTTGAGTAGTGACTGTGGAAGTGTGAAGGTGGAGGTGAAGTGAAACCCTGACTCGGGTTAATGGTGACCTGGTACACAGGAGAGGTGGTTGCCAGTGGAGTACGGTGGAATACTCCCGGAACTACGCACCGACGGGGTACAGGACCCTAGGACAGGAAAGAGCTTCAAGCAGACCTGTTAACACCTGCTCAGCTAAGGGTACTATCAAGGACCTTGCTGACCCTAAAGAATCCGAAGACTCAGTAGCAATGGGAGAACCGGGGACAGGATCAAATACTCCAACCCCACAGGGTTCACGCTACCGTTAGGCAGACAGTGGTAGACAAATCACAGACCGGGGACCCCCAGTGTTCCATACCATGGAGATCCACTTACCAGAGGCAAGGGGAAGAAGGTACCAGAGAACCAGACTGGCACTGGGACGAAGGGGACCTGGAGGCAAAACCAGCCGACCTCAGGCAAACAGTTAACATCTGAAAAGGGAGTAAACCAGTTGCACTGAATACCTGTCTGAACTCCTTCTTCCGACGCCCACCACACCATATACCTGCTTGGGCAATACCCTACTTGCGGAGGGACTACCATACTAGCTGCTGATACCATCAGCCCCAGTAGAGACATTTTGCAGTGGCGACTCCCTATACTTAGCCGCAACACCGCAAGTGGCGTCACAAATAACTTTATTCACAAATCTTCTGTAAATATCCCCATTACAAAAAGGGCCCAGAGCACGGAACCTGATAACTGCCCCGATCGTGACATCCCCAGGATGTACACTACCCGGAACGGAGTACCCCATATCCGTGGGTGCGACATTAATTGCCGTAAGTGTGCCATATTTGTGCCCGGTGTTCTCCTGTATCTGGTGCTGTTCGTCTTTTGTTCCTGTACATCTCTACACTTCAGATATGGACCCCTTTCTATGTTTTGCACCAAGTTTAATGTCACTGGTAAATTACGATCTTAAATAATAGATTTTGCTCTCACTGAGCTGTGAACCCCAAAGAGTTAAATATTGACAGTATAATTTTTGGGGCACGGATCAGAGATTAGGAGCCTTTCACACAGAGATGCAGGCAAGGCTTAGGTGAATCGCTTTCTCCCATGTCCGTGTCACACTATTCTGATTTATCCATGGGACATTATTCAAATGGCTGCCTTAAGCTATAATTTTGTTGCTTTTTTAGATTGACAAGAAAATGTGTCTGTCAGTTCCCATGCATATTCCAGCTGTCCCTTCAAATACTCCCTGAACCGCTCCGTGCAATTTTATTCATTTAAACGTTTAACTGAAATATAAGACTGGATCATATACTACTGTCCTAATGACATATGGTCCGGGGTTTGGAAGAAAGACTATTATGAAGTCAGTACGTATACAGATTCTTATGTATAGCAGAGACTGAATGACATCCACAAATGTGCTGGGAGATGATACTTTCTACAAAAAAGAATGAAACAGATTTAAAGAAAAATGGGAACTCGAGCAATAAAGATGGGTATATACATAGCAATATGAAATCATAGATAGAGATGTAAACTAGAAGTAGACTAGAAGTGAGTATGATGTATATCAAATAGACGGTAGATAAATAGAAAGACAGATATAATGAGAGATATTAATGGGATCAATATTTCTACCTTATATAGAGATATGAGAGACATACTAATTCCTAACATCCCGGTTACAACGCTTGGAGCCTGCGCCCGATAGCTAGGAGATCAGGAGGGGAAGGAGAAGATATTGAAGGGATGGATGGTGCTAAGGAAGTATGTATTTAAAGGGAATCTGTCACCAGTTTTTTCACTATTAAACCTAAAATATCACCTTCTGCAGCTCATGGGCTTCATTCTATGAAGGTGCACCTTGTTGCTGACCACCCCCTTGCAGACCCCAAAAAGAACTTTATAAAATCCCACTGTGTTGTATGCTAATGAGCTGTGTTGGCCAGATGGGCAGTCTCTATTTCGGCTCCTGTCCCTCCTTGTCGCCTTGTTCCTCGTCCTCCAGTCATGATTGACAAGGATGGCACCGCCATCATCTTTCTACGCTGCTGTCCAAGTATCGCGCAGGCGCAGTTCTCTTTGCCCCTATTGTGGGCCGAGCATAAAAACAGTTTACTTTGCGCCGGTGATGTATCTGCGCAGGCGCAAGATCATGGTTGGGTACAAGGATGACGCTGCTGTCATGCACAGCGCCGACCATGATCTCGCGCCTGCACAGATACATCACTGGCGCGCAAAGTAAACTGTTTTTATGCTCGGCCCGCGATAGGGGCAGAGAAAGCTGCACCTGCGCGAGACTTGGACAGCAGCGTGTGATGATGACGACAACACCATCCTTGTCAATCATGACAGGAGGACAGCGAACAAGGCGACAAGGAGGGACAGCAGCCAATATAGAGCCCTCCCATCTGTCCAACACAGCTCAATAGCATACAACATGATGGGATTTTATAAAGTTCTTTTTGGGGTCTGCAAGGGGGATCAGCAACAAGGTGCACCTTCATAGAATGCGGCCCAGGAGCTGCAGAAGGTGCTACTTTTGGTTTAATAGTCAACAAACTGTTCACAGGTTCCCTTTAGTGAAAGCTCGAGGGATACTCAATTTCGATTAATTCATAGAGCTACTGTTATATGGGTTCAACATCCCTAATAGAAAACACCTGGACAAAATATTATACTGCCCAAATTGCAATGCAGACAAGAATGATTTGTACCAATGTGATTAAATCCAAAAGTTTTGGAAGCAGGTCCAGTCATTAATTTGGGATATTTGGAAAATGAGGGTGGAGCTGGAGCCCCTTTTGTGCCTATTTCATTATGGCTAGCAAGAGGAGGGGGAGGGAAGGGGGGAACAAAGGAGAAGTTGCCTATTTTAATTGCATAGTGATGTTGAGCAAGAGGGCAATAATACACAAATGGTTAATGAAAGAAATACCATCACGGGAGGAGTTGGTAAAGCGACTAAAAAATTTGCTCAACCTGGAAAAGCTGGGAGCAGAGAGTGATAAGGACAATCAGATGAACAATTTCTTTGGAAAATGAAAGGCATTCATAACAAGGGTATGTTTGGAAGAGGAGATTAAGCAAGTAGTTTCCCCATTTACATACACAGAATGGTACCTTACTGAAGATTTGAAGGGTTCGTTGGGCAAATTAAAGATACAGTCTGGTCGGAGGGAGGTAGCTTAAGGGTTCTTGATGGAAGAGCAGCGGGAGGTTTGGCGGTGTTGCACCAGAAAAGGGTTGGGGTGGGTTTTTGTTCAGGGCTTCTTTTGGGGGACGGAGAGTGAGAAGGGTTACAGCTTGAGTATGAGGGTAATAGGGTTTGTTGATAATGAGAAGAAGGGATAACCATGAGAGGCCTTCCCTTTTGATATGATGATGCTTTATTTTATGTTTTACCTCTTTTGTTCTATCTTTGTTTCTGTACCCTGGTTTAAGAAAATCTAATAAAAGTTTGTGTTTAATGAAAAAAAAAAGAAAGACAGATGTATAAGTAGATATACATAAAATAAAATATTTTGTACAGAAATTTGAGATACATATGAAATAAATAAAAGATCGCTAGCTAGTTACAGTAGATAGATAGATATTTGGCATAGTTTGAACATTATGCAGTTCAAAGTGTGATGACGAGAACCCGGGTGTAATAAGACACCAAACCACTAGTTGTTGCCAGGCACACTAGTGGAGTGGATCTGCCGAATTTATACACTAGGCATCGCTAGACACACCTAGTGAGGGACAGTCAAACAGGCCAGGAGTCAAAAGCCAGGAGATAAAGAAAATTACAAAAGGAGAGAGCAGAGCCAGAGTCAGGGGATGAGTTGAAGTCAGTAAACAGAGAGGTCATGTAAGTACAAGGGAGCAAGCAGAGCTAGAGTCAGGGGAAAAGCCAAGGTCAGGGAGTTAGGAAATCAAGTCAGAAGGTAAGGAGACAGGAGAGGTACAGCGGTACTAGGTAGTGGGACAAGATCAGGACAAACACTTACGGGAACCAAAGATATGCACTGCAAAACAGGAACTATTATTGGTGGCATTCCGGGTGAAACAGCTCCCAGATAAAGCAGAGCAGCCACCCAGATTGAGGTTCCAAAGAACAAACCCCTCCCATACCACACAGGATTTGACCGGAGAAAAATTTGAGGCCCATCATAGAGTCTGCAGGAGAGCAGAGCATCGCTGCAGAATCATGACACAGAGAAGCTTTTATCTGTGCACACTTGCTTCATTCTGTCAGGAGAGGAAGTTCATTTTGGTTATTTGTTTCTTTCTACTGTCGCAAAGCCATGTAGGACTGGGTTAAATCCTAGCACTTCAGGTCTTGATGAGGTGTGAAGTGACCAGCCAGGGAGGCCTCTGGCTGTGTAGTCGTGGCAGCACTATATTCAAGGCACATCCCTGACTTCATCACTTCCTTAATGTTGAGAGAGTGTATGTCAGTATCTTCATCGGCCGCTGCACAAAGAGGCTGCAGGCAACAGTCCAGATGCAATAAAAACGACATTTATTCACAAAGATAAAGAAAAAAACACTCCGGTCAGCGGATTTCGGCAATATTAGTGGAGCTGGGGACAACCTGCCCAAACGCACCCTCTGATGGGGATATGCCCAAAGTACTCCTCCCACTCTTCAGCCAAGCATACACCGGACCCACACCGGCAGAATAGGCTTTGAGGTTGCGCCACTGGACTCCCGCCCTTCAGCCAAGCATACACCGGACCCACACCGGCAGAATAGGCTTTGAGGTTACGCCACTGGACTCCCACTCTTCAGCCAAGCATACACCGGACCCACACCGGCAGAATAGGCTTTGAGGTTGCGTCCACCTCCTTATCTCCGGTGTCCCCTGATGTTCCGCTCACACAATCGCACTTGCCGCTGCAGATGTTCACACTCCGCTGACCCGGATCCTCTCTCCCACACACATCCAGACCTTGCCTAGATATCCGGCCGACTCCTCCTCCCCGGTGGCAACAGCCGTCCCACCCGGCCACTAGGGGGTACCCTGACACATCACATAAAAATATAAAATTCAACACTTTTAATAATCACAATGCCGGGTAACTATGCTAAACTAGTAGGGGGTAGGCCCACCCACTACATGCCTCCCCTCTTAAAATCCGAGCCTCCCGGCAAGGCTCTTAAACACATAAAAACATAAACACATAAAAACCTTTCGGTTCAGTCCTCAACAGCGGCACCAGTTCAGCGGCGCTCCCGATCTTTAGGGACGCTTAATGGCGCAGCAGCGCTCCCGGTCTCTGGATAGCGCCCGGAGGCTCAACAGCGCTCCCGGTCTTAGATATGCGCCCGGAGGCTTCAATAGCGCTCCCGGTCTTTGCTGGAGGTGCCCGGAGGCTTCAAGAGCGCTCCCGGTCTTGGCTGGAGGGCAACAGGCCCGTCAAACTTTGCAACAACTAGAGAAACCTTCTGCCGGTTTAAACAACACCGGTCTTTACAGGTGCTGGAGTGAACAGCTTACTCTGGGGGCCAGGCTCTCTTCCATTCTTCCGCTTGAGCCTGGATGTAAGCCCCCAGAGATTGTCCCGGCTGGCGGCGAATTCGCCTGAAAGACACCGGAGCGTAGCACGGTTCCTCCGGCACAGCTGCTGCAGCTCCTCTTGGCGGTGATGGCGTTTCTGCCCGGGACGGTGGTGGCGCGGCGGGCGACGCGTCCAGCATGAAAACCGGTTTGTTGTTAACATTTTGCGTCACCGCTACCACGGCTGGAACCCTCTCCGGATCGGGGGTCGGTTCAGCCGCTGCCTCTGGGATGACAGCCTGGATGCGCCTGGGGTGAGAGGGCTCAGACAGACTCGGCCTAGCGTGACTCCGGCGCCGCTCTTGCTGCTCCTCCCACTCAATCTCCTCCTGCCACTGCTCCGCTTCCCGGGGGGTCGGCATGCGGGAGACACAGACGGCAAACAGGCCGCGGCTACCGGCATCCGGCAGAAAGGTGACTTTTTCACCCGGCCAAAGGGTGTGCAATCGCTTAGGGAGTCCTTCGACATCGAGATGAACCCGGTTATAAAAATAATCATCCCCGGTCTCTACTTCTCGGATGAAGCCGTATCCCTCTTGCTGATTAAACTTGACTACCACCCCGGTCACAAACTGCTGGGCTAACTTCTCGCCACCGGAACCGGACAGCATTTCCCGGACAATGGTCTCAGCCAGGAGCCGTTCCTGGACGGGGTCAGGCTTCGAGGGCGGAACCCTGGGGTGCGACTTCTCCGGCGGGGCGATGACTGGGTCCCAGAAGAAGCCCAGGTGGTCCTCCTCTAGACGCCCGGCTAACTCCTCAACCGACTCTGGCGCCGGGACAAATGGTGTGGCGGCGGCGTTAAGCTGCGGGGTGTCCCATGGGAAAGCAGCAACCCCCGGGGGGCTTGGCATGGGCGGGGTAGCATAGGTCGCCTTCACCTCTGTAATGGTGCTCCCGGTTTGAGCGTCCCATGAGGTCTTCCAAGAGACCTTGTCCGGTCTTGTAGAGCCTCCCGGCCCAATGGGGAGATCCGCTAACGCGGCCTCGCTAGCAGGGGCGAACCGGGGTCGGCCTCGGCCAAGGCTGATGAGGGCCATAGTCGTCGCCAACTCCGCAGGTTGCCCAAAGTTCTCCATCTCGGTTCTCAACAGAATCGCTGATAATGGCGGTGGTGTCGACGCTGAGACTGGAGGAAGTGGAGGCGGGTCTTCGTTTCCCGCTTTTAAACGGACTCCGCCCCCAGCCTCACGCATCATCTTGACTCCTCCGCTGAGGTACTTTTTCCTCTTCTTCACTGCCCTGGGGCTGACGCCTCCCCTCTTTGGGCGGAGTACTCTGTGCTTCTTCTTCGGCACCAGCCAGCCCCAGGCTCTTCTTTCGGCGCCAACTTTTCGCGCGCTTCCGTTATCTTCACAGACGACGGCCATCTTGCCGCCATCTTGTGCCTGGTCCAACGCCTTGGGCACTTCTTCCTCCCACCATGGGACTGGAAATCTTCTTTCATAGTCCGAATTCCGTGCTTCAGGCACTACTTGGTCTTCAGACTCCTGGTTCTCCGGCAAGGGACTCGTATCCTGCCGACTACGCCACATGAAGTGACCAGCCAGGGAGGCCTCTGGCTGTGTAGTCGTGGCAGCACTATATTCAAGGCACATCCCTGACTTCATCACTTCCTTAATGTTGAGAGAGTGTATGTCAGTATCTTCATCGGCCGCTGCACAAAGAGGCTGCAGGCAACAGTCCAGATGCAATAAAAACGACATTTATTCACAAAGATAAAGAAAAAAACACTCCGGTCAGCGGATTTCGGCAATATTAGTGGAGCTGGGGACAACCTGCCCAAACGCACCCTCTGATGGGGATATGCCCAAAGTACTCCTCCCACTCTTCAGCCAAGCATACACCGGACCCACACCGGCAGAATAGGCTTTGAGGTTGCGCCACTGGACTCCCGCCCTTCAGCCAAGCATACACCGGACCCACACCGGCAGAATAGGCTTTGAGGTTACGCCACTGGACTCCCACTCTTCAGCCAAGCATACACCGGACCCACACCGGCAGAATAGGCTTTGAGGTTGCGTCCACCTCCTTATCTCCGGTGTCCCCTGATGTTCCGCTCACACAATCGCACTTGCCGCTGCAGATGTTCACACTCCGCTGACCCGGATCCTCTCTCCCACACACATCCAGACCTTGCCTAGATATCCGGCCGACTCCTCCTCCCCGGTGGCAACAGCCGTCCCACCCGGCCACTAGGGGGTACCCTGACACATCACATAAAAATATAAAATTCAACACTTTTAATAATCACAATGCCGGGTAACTATGCTAAACTAGTAGGGGGTAGGCCCACCTACTACAGGTGCACCAGGCTAGCCTTACTGAGAACCAGGGCATGTGTTCACCTTTGTCTCTCAGTCTGTGGATGTTGAGCAGGTATTAAAGCTGCAGATTAATGTGTGGAAGATGCAGCCTGTTCAGTGTGAATGGTGCCTGGAGTTGAACTTCTTCTGATTGTTGTTGGAAGCTGCTGAGGATCACATTGAAGGTGATACTGAAACTAGTAGGACCGTACTTCTTCTTTGTGCAAAGTATGCACAAGTTTAGTAATTGGTGCAGAATTTTATGCACCATTTCTGAATCTCTTGGCAGGGAAAATGCTGTGTCAAAAATGCTCATTTTTGCAGAGTTTTTGATGCATTTTTATGATGTGTTTGCAGTGTGTTTTAGTGTAAATGTTTCCCATTCATCACAATGGGTAAAATATGCTGCAAAAATGCTGCAAGAATTGACATGCGGCAGATTTAAATCTGCACTAATTCTGAGTGCTGAGACTTCAGGATTCTCATTGACTTTGCTGGTATCACGAAACCATTCTGATTTTGTGAAATATCTGCAGTCAAAAGTAGAGTTGAGCGTGGTTCGTGGTTCGAGGTTCTCCAGTTCGCGGCTCGAGTGATTTTGGGGGCTGTTCTAGATCAAACTAGAACTCGAGCTTTTTGCTAAAGCTCGATAGTTCTAGATACGTTCGAGAACGGTTCTAGCAGCAAAAAGACAAGCTAATTACTATCTTGCTTTCCGCTGTAATAGTGTAAGTCACTCTGTGACTCACACTATTATGAAATTTCAGTGTATAGTGTGCGGGAACAGCGCATTCAGATCACTGCTGTTTGGATAATGGCGATCGCCATTTTTTTTTTTTCCTTGTCTTCCTTCCCTAAGCGTGCGCGTGTAGTGGGGCGGGCCAGCATGTCAGCCAATCCCAGACACACACACAGCTAAGTGGACTTTTAGCCAGAGAAGCAACGGCATGTGTGATAGGATGTCCATGTCACATATCCCTGCATTATAAAAACGGACATTTTCCTCCAGCACGCCATTATCTGCCTTCTGCGTCTTGGTGTCAGTCACCGCTGGCGTAGCTCCTGTCTCCGATACTGCTGTGTACGCTCTATACACAGCGCTATACAAAATAGGGATAGAAGTTTCTTTCAGCCCTTGTAAGGGCTAATACCGGCAGGGTCAGAGCCATAGGTGACAGTCAGGTCCGTGAAAACAGATTTTAACAGCTACACAAGATGACAGCGTCTGTGTAGCTAAGGTCAGGGATTTCCTTGCTGCATTTCCCCATTAGGAGGGATAGAAAGGGAGGCTTCCTTTCCTCTACCCAGACCCACAACCCTGCCACTGTACCCTCCTGCCCTTTGCACACTCAAACTCATTGTTACTAAGCCATTATACTAGCAAACACTGAGGAAGCTTAGTGGCATCCTAAAAGTGGCTGTTGGACTTCCATTAGTGTCCCACTGGTGCAAACCTATGTGCAGCACCTCTGCATTGCACACTCAAACTCATTGTTACTAAGCCGTTATACTAGCAAACACTGAGTAAACTTAGTGGCATCCTAAAAGTGGCTGTTGGACTTCCATTAGTGTCCCACGGGTGCAAACCTATGTGCAGCACCTCTGCATTGCACATTCAAACTCATTGTTACTAAGCCATTATACTAGCAAACTATGCTGCCAGTTTAAGGGCCGTAGTTGCATTGTCAGGGATAGTTATTGTTGTTTATTCTGCTGTTAATAAAGATAGACCACTGCAGCAATTTACACCACCTCTCAATTTTTACTACCACATTTTAAGTGCACAATCTTGTCGCAATCAAAATGAGTGGCAAAATGACAGATGCTGGTGGAAAGGGGAAGAGGCGTGTTGGAAAAGGAAAAAAAGGGTTTGTCCGTGGGGAAGGTGGCAAAGCTCCATTAACATCTGCTGAAGATAGACCATCTTTCATCAAAAGTAAGATGTCTACTACTTACCGTGGACAATCCGATGTGCTCCCTTTTTTACGGACACGAACAACTGGAACAAAGGTAGATGATGGCCAAAAAAAGAAAATGCTTGAATTAATCTCAAGTGGTCCAACAAGTGCCCTCTCCTCCACCTCAACTACCGCATCCAAAAAACACCAGTCCTCTGAGTTGTCATCCCAATCACACTTGCTTTCTCCCAGCTCTGAAGTCTCCATCCGCCCTGCACAGTATGGTGGAACTGAGATGGCTGAGTCTGCAGAGCTGTTCAGTCACACTATAGCCTGGGAATCAGAGGTCTGCTCCCAAGCTACAGTGAGTACAGACCAGGAAATGGTCTGCAGTGATGCCCAGAACTTTTTTGACTCAGATTCAGGCCATGAGGACCAAGTTTCTGAGCATAATGTTGACCCTTATTCACAAACTGAAACACCTGTTGTAATAGACAATGAGGAACATACTGATGACGATGAGACGCAGATACCAGATTGGGATGACAACTTAAATATTCGGTCAGGGCAAGAAGAGGCTCAGTCTGAGGGTGAGGGGAGTGCAAACACAACAATTGATGAGGAAGTTCTAGATCCCACCTACTGTCAACCCACAGTCAGGCCCTCGAGGAGGTCAACAGAGATGGTGGAGGAGGCTGCAACTGACGACAAAGTTACCTTGCGCCTTCCTGGACAGAGTCGGAGTACTGGTAGCACGTCTACAACTGCATCCTCAGCCACCACTGTGCCTCTGAGCACTAGTCGGGGTGGATCAGCAGGTTGCATGCCCTCTAAGCCTTGCCTAACCTGGTCCTTTTTTGACATAGCAAAAGATCGGTCAAATTATGTGATCTGTAAAATTTGTCGTGATTCTGTTAGTAGAGGGCAAAACCTCAGCAGTCTGACAACTTCTTCCATGAATCGTCACATGAAAAAATATCATATGTCCCAGTGGGAAGCTCACCGTGCTGCAATGCGGCCTAGCGGAGCGAACCATCCACCGCCTGCCCCTTCCAGTGCATCCGCGCGCTCTTCATCTTCTAGGACTGTGGGGACAGCTGTCACACCTGGTTTTCCACGCACAACTTCCACCACTGTAACCGCAACAGGCAGTTTGCTTGGTAGGTCGTCAGTTGGTTTGGAAGGGGAAACAAGTGCGTGTGTACAGCTCTCTCAGACATCGATAGAACCAAAGTTGGATGAAGACAACATCATGTCTACGCCTTCACTTTCCTCACAAACCTGCATTTTTCCAGGGACACACTACTCAACACCGTCTACACACAGCAGCCAGATCTCTATCCCTCAGATGTGGACAAATAAAAGGCCATTTCATGCGACCCATGACAAAGCTAAGAGGTTGACTTTATCCCTCTGTAAACTCTTGGCTACCGAAATACTGCCATTCCGCCTGGTGGACACACAGGATTTTAGAGACCTTATGTCTGTCGCTGTGCCCCAGTACCAGATGCCCAGTCACCACTACTTCTCTAAGAAAGGTGTGCCCGCGCTACACCAGCATGTTGCACACAACATCGCCGCTTCCTTGAGAAACTCTGTGTGTGAACGGGTGCATTTCACCACCGATACTTGGACCAGTAAGCATGGACAGGGACCTTACATGTCGCTGACTGGGCACTGGGTAACTATGGTGATAGATGGTGAAGGGTCTGCTGCACAAGTCTTGCCGTCCCCATGACTTGTGTGTCAATCCTCAGTCTGTCCAAGTTCCGCCACTGCTTCTGCCTCCTCCACCTCATCTGGGTCCTCCACCTCCGCCCCAAGCCTGCCTGGTCAGGCCACCAGCGTTCTCACTGCGCAGAAGGAATCACGCACCCCTCATTACTATGCTGGCAGCAGAGCGCAATGGCATCAGGCGGTCTTTAGCTTGACATGTCTTGGAAATAGGAGTCACACAGCGGCTGAGTTGTGGGCAGCTCTGGAGACTGAGTTTAATAAATGGTTGTCTCCACTCAACCTGCAGCCTGGTAAGGCCGTGTGCGACAATGCTGCAAACCTGGGTGCGGCCCTTCGCCTGGGCAAGGTGACACACGTGCCTTGTATGGCTCATGTGTTGAACCTTGTTGTCCAGCAATTTTTAACACACTATCCCCGCCTAGATGGCCTTCTGAACAGGGCACGAAAACTGTCTGCTCACTTCTGCCGTTCAACCACCGCTGCTGAGCGACTTGTATCGCTCCAGAAGTATTTCGGCCTGCCGGTTCATTGCCTGAAATGCGGTGTGGCGACACGCTGGAATTCGACTCTCCACATGTTACAGCGACTGTGGCAGCACCACCGAGCCCTGGTGCAATACGTTATCACGTATAGCCTGGGCCAACGAGATGCTGAGGTGGGGCAGATCACCCTGATGGAGTGGTCTCAGATCAAGGACCTATGCACCCTTCTGCACAGTTTCGACATGGCGACGAATATGTTTAGCGCTGACAATGCCATTATCAGCATGACAATTCCAGTCATTTACATGCTGGAGCACACGCTAAACACTATTCAGAGTCAGGGGGTGGGACAACAAGAAGGGGAGGAACTACAGGAGGATTCATATGCGCAAGTCACAACAACATCACCAAGGTCCAGACGTTCATCATCACCAACGCGGCAGGCATGGGACCATGGGGGACAGGGATCAACAAGGGCACATGGTAGCAGGCGAAATGTTGAGGAAGGTGCAGGAGAACATGAAGAAATGGAGGACGAACTGTCCATGGACATGGAAGACTCAGCGGATGAGGGAGACCTTGGTCAAATTTCAGTTGAAAGAGGTTGGGGGGAGATGTCAGAGGAAGAAAGAACGGTTAGCACCTCTATGCCCCAAACACAGCGTGGATTTGTTCCGCATGGCTGCGCAAGACACATGAGTACCTTCTTGCTGCACTACCTCCAACATGACCCTCGTATTGTCAAAATTAGAAGTGATGATGACTACTGGCTTGCCACACTATTAGATCCCCGGTACAAGTCCAAATTTTGTGACATAATTCCAGCCATAGAAAGGGACGCACGTATGCAGGAGTATCAGCAGAAGCTGTTACTCGATCTTAGCTCGGCTTTTCCACCAAACAACCGTGCAGGTGCAGGGAGTGAATCTCCCAGTTGTAACTTGACAAACATGGGACGGTCTCGTCATCTTCAACAGTCTACCCGTACCAGTAGCACCGTATCTGGTGCTGGTAACAGCAATTTTATTGAATCTTTTCATAATTTTTTTAAACCCTCCTTTGCAAGGCCACCAGAGACAACAAGTCTGACACAACGGCTGGAGAGGATGATACAGGAGTATCTCCAAATGAACATCGATGCCATGACTTTGCAAATGGAGCCTTGATCATTTTGGACTTCAAATCTTGAAAAATGGCCAGAGCTCTCCACTTACGCCTTGGAGATTTTGTCGTGTCCAGCTGCCAGCGTTGTCTCTGAACGTGTCTTCAATGCTGCTGGGTGTGTGCTGACAGATAAGCGCACTTGTCTGTCCAATGACAATGTGGACAGACTAACGTTCATCAAAATGAACAAGTCATGGATCCACAAGGAATTTACTACCCCTGTGTCATCCTGGGGAGAGTAAATGCTTGTGTATTTTGAATGTGCTTGATGCAAATCTAGCTGTGAAGTGTACAACTAGGGCACAAGTGCTGCCACTGATGGGGTGTGTGTGGGGCCCAATTTTTGGAAAAAAAGGGAGACTCCACTTGGAGTAACCCTTGCTTACATTGTTTTTAAAAATGATCCAAGATGCACAGCGCTGGGATCAGGAAAGACTTTGCTACCTACCCCGGTGTCATCCTGGGGACGGTTAAGTATGGCGTATTTTTGAATGTGCTTGATGCAAATCTAGCTGTGAAGTGTACAACTGGGGCACAAGTGCTGCCACTGAATGGGTGGGTGTGTGTGTGGCCCAATTTTTGGAAAAAAGGGAGACTCCGCTTGGAGTCACCTTGCGGTGTTTTACATGATTTTAGAAGGGCGTGCCATGCCTATATCTGTGTCTCCTCCTCTTTTTCCTTGTCCAGCTGTTTTGTTTTCGCATGAGTATATGTCCTTGTCACTTTCCCATGTGTTTGTGTTGTGTTGTGAGTTGTTTGTCACCTTTTGGACACCTTTGAGGGTGTTTTCTAGGTGTTTTTATGTGTTTGTGATTGCCTGCCATTGTTTCCTATGCGGTTCGAGTTCGGTTTGTCGAACGTTCGCCGAACCAAACTCGAACGAGACGTCCGTTCGGCGAACCGAACTCGAGCCGAACCGCGACCGGTTCGCTCATCTCTAGTCAAAAGCCCATCAAAAACGTGATAAAAACGTAATGTGTGCACACAGCCTACTAGTTGAGATGAGGAAGTAGTAAGTTTATATTGGATAGATATAAATTAGATAAGGAAATATTGATCTAATTAAATGTATAGTATTACAGCTATAAGATTCTAATAAGACAAAGGTTTTCAAAGTAAGTACAAAACTTCATCACGTCTAAAATATCTAAACATGTATATATTGTGAAATCTGGTAAGAGATCAACTTCAAAATGAGGTAGAAGAAGGAGGATAGATAGATAGATAGATAGGTAGTTTGTTGGCTGTTGGAATTACTTTGATTGGGTGACCACATATCATTATCGGCTCTATATAAGACCTAATGATACCATACCCTACGCATTGTACCTGGAAATAGTGTATGCAGAGCTTCTGCTGGAGAAGGGATAGTGTGTTAGAGTTTTTCAATTATATAGTAATACCACACTTATCTGTATTTAGTGTAGGACAAGCTGGTGAAGTAGGGATAGTGTATTAAAGGCATGTAGGTAGGGATTCTAGCCTTACAGACCTTGCTGCAGCTATGTTAACCCAAAAGTCCTTTTTAGGGCCAATTCTAATCTTTTCTATTTTTTAGTAATACTGTTCTTAGCTCCAATTAGTGTAGGTAAAGTTGCTGGAGAAGGGATAGTGTTTTAGAGGCATGTTGGCAGGGATTCTAGCCTCATAGACCATGCTGTTGCTACATTAACCCAAAATGATATTTTCTAATAATACTGAACTTTGGTGCAATTAGTGTTGGGAAAGCTGCTGGAGAAGGGATAGTTTATTAGAGGCTTGTCAGCAGGGATTCTAGCCTTACAAACCTTTGTACTACAACCTAAAACCTAAAGTCTTTTTTTTGGCCTACATCTATTCTATTCCGGAATAAAACAGATGTTAGTTGCATTCAGTGTAGGGATATCTGCTGAAGGAGGGACACTTGATTTAGAGGCCAGTAGGCAGGGTATTTTGCTTTACATTTACTCTGTAGGTATATTGCTGCTGCAACCTAATTGCATTGGTCAAGGCATGGGTGATGTTATGGGACAAGTGCTGGTGTAAGGCAGGAATGGCACACTGGGAAATATATTGGCGATTGGGGACTGAGTAACACGGGACAGCTGCTTCCATGAGGTTGTGGAAAGCCTCAATGTCCATGTGCCTAAATGGCAAAAATTCCAGAGCAAGCTGTCCCGATATGCAAGCATGAAGCAGCCTGTGTACTTTCTTTTCCCATCTATACCTGGTCCATATGCAAAGCTTCATCTTTAATTTTGAGCAACAAGTGTTTGAGAAGACTCAAAAGTGGATGGTTATGCTGATTATGGCATCATCGCCACTTACCATCTTGGTTAATGCCTCAAAGTTTTGTAAAACCTCACAGATGTCAGACATCAATACCCACTCGTTGGTTCTTATGTGTGGAGGCTTACTGGAATACCAATGGGCATGTTGTATCTGGTATTCAACTACTGCCCTTTGCTGCTCACAAAGCCTTGCGAACATGTGTATTGTAGAGTTCCAGCACCTGGTCACATCACACACCAGTCGGTGAGCTGGCACTTGCAAGCCCTGCTGAAGCATTGCCAGACCAATGGAAGTTGTAGCTGACTTGCGGAAATAAGCACATACACAGCATAACTTCACAAGTAGATCAGGGAAATTTGGGTAAGCTTTCATAAAGAGTGAAAGCCACAGATCTGTCTGGTCTGTTATAGCTTTAAACAACTCTGTGGTGGTATGCTGTTTGTCACCTAAACAAATTATTTTCAGCAGAGCCATTCGCCGCTTCAGGGAGGCACTGCTGCACTGCCTGCTGCTTACAATTGATATGGATGACGTGTTCCAAGATGACAATTCGGAGATGGAGGAGGGGGTGCAATAACTGGTATAGGAGGTGGGGGAAACCTTGATAGAATTAGGGCCCATAATCCTCAGCATTGGTTGGTAGCATGCGTGCCATTCCAGGGTCTGACTCTGTCCCAGCCTACACAAGGTTCACTCAGTTAGCCATCAGGCAAATGTGGTGACTCTGGCCACAAGCACTTGTTCACGTGTTGGTTGTTATAAGTGAATATTCTCAGTAACTGCATCAGTGAGGGCATGAGAGATAGTATGGGATACATGCTTGTGTAATTCCAGGACATCACACCGGGAAAAATAGTGCCTGCTGGGGACCGAGTACCAAGGTCCATAAGCCTAAACAACAATATTTCTAGATCAAGCAGTCTGGAAATATGTCTATTTAGTGTTAGTGCCTGATATTGGGTTTGTGTGTGGGTATTTACCTTTGCTTTCCAAGGCCTGGGCAAGGGACAGCTGAATGCTGCCCTGATACAAAGAATCGGAAAACATTACTAATGGTGCTTGTGAATGTGCAGCAACAGTTGAATTAGCTTTATGTTCTGCTGCTGTCATCCCATGGGGTTGAGAAGTATAGGCCAATCCAAGCCTTGTTCATTTTGAGAAAAGTGAGCATGTCAAGAGATTAAGTTGATAGGTGAATGTGCCTATCAATTATTATTTCCCTGGCGGCACTAAAAATCCACGAAATCAACTTAAACATGTAGGGCACTGTGTGTGGCTTGGGAGACTCTAAATTGGCTTAAGTCTTTGGCAATTAAAATTTTGAGTAAGGGCCACCTGATGGCACTCTATAGATTTGAGTGAGTGCCACGTGATCACTCTCTATAAATAATGAGTGAGGGCTAGCTGATGGCCCTCTAAAAATTATGAGCAAGTGCATCATGATGATTCTCTGAATATGGTGGAGGAGAAGGACAAGAAAAAGAAGAAATCATATACTGTGTACCCTTTTGTGGGTGGGAAGGGGTATATTGAAATACACCAGTAAAAAAAAAGGAACATTTGAATTGGCTTTATGTTCCACTGCTGTCATCCAGTGGGTTGAGAAGTCTGGGTAAATCCAAGCCTTGTTCATTTTGAGAACAGTCAGTCTGTCAGGATTTTCAGTTGCCAGATGGATGCACCTATCTGTCTTTATGCTCCCGATGGCACTAAAACCCCAAAAAATGATTTTGCTCTCTGGTGAGCAAAATTATGAGTGAGGGCCACCTGATGGTCCTAGAAAAATTGGGATCGAGGGACGCATGATAACCCTGTTGACATGGCGTAGGAAGTGGAAGAAGAGGACAGGCCATGAACTGGATACTCTTTAATTATTAATCCCCTGGCGTCGCTAAAAACCCACAGACTCAACTAAAGCAGGGAGGGAGCAGTGACTGTTGCCTGCGAACCTCCAATTTGCCTCAACTTCAAGTAAAAAAAAATAAGGATGACTTCATACAATGGGAGAGAAGCCCAAATGCACCACTTGTGTGAATAAATTGACAACGGACTTCTGGTGTTCTTTATCCAGGATGGGTTAGAGAAGTTTTCCCTACATGGTTCATGAATTTTCAATGGTGAAGGTCTCCAAGTAGATAGACAAATACAGTATAGACCAAAAGTTTGGATACACCTCATTCAAAGAGTTTTCTTTATTTTCATGACTGTGAAAATTGTAGATTCACATTGAAGGCATCAGAACTATGAATTAACACATGTGGAATGAAATTCTTAACAAAAATGTGTGAAACAACTGAAAATATGTCTAGATTCTTCAAAGTAGCCACCTTTTGCTTTGACTACTGCTTTGAACACTCTTGGCTTTCTCTTGATGAGCTTCAAGAGCTAGTCACCGGAAATGGTTCTCACTTTACAGGTGTGCCCTGTCAGGTTTAATAAGTGGGATTTCTTGCCTTATAAATGGAGTTGGGACCATCAGTTGTGTTGTGCAGAAGTCTGGTGCATACACAGCTGATAGTCCTACTGAATAGACTGTTAGAATTTGTATTATAACAAGAAAAAAAACAACTAAGTAAAGAAAAACAAGTGGCCAGTATTACTTTAAGAAATGAAGGTCAGTCAGTCTGAAAAATTGGGAAAACTTTGAAAGTGTTCCCAAGTGCAGTGGCAAAAACTATCAAATGCTACAAAGAAACTGGCTCACATGAGGACTGCTCCAGGAAAGGGAAACCAAGAGTCACCTCTGCTGTGGAGGATAAGTTTATCCGAGTCACTAGACTCAGAAATCACAGGTTAACAGCAGCTGAGATTTGAGACCAGGTCAATGCCACACAGAGTTCTAGCAGCAGACACAACTCTAGAACAACTGTTAAGAGGAGACTTTGTGCAGCAGGCCTTCATGGTGAAATAGCTGCTAGGAAACCACTGCTAAGGAGAGGCAACAAGCAGAAGAGACTTGTTTGGGCTAAAGAACACAAGAAATGGATATTAGACCAGTGGAAATCTGTGCTTTGGTCTGATGAGTCTAAATTTGAGATCTTTGGATCCAACCACCGTATCTTTGTGCGACGCAGAAAAGGTGATCGGATGGACTCCACATGCCTGGTTCCCACCGTGAAGCATGGAGGAGGAGGTGTGATGGTGTGGGGGTGCTTTGCTGGTGACACTGTTGGGCATTTATTCAAAATTGAAGGCATACTGAACCAGCATGGCTATCACAGCATCTTGCAGTGGCATGCTATTCCATCCGGTTTGTGTTTAGTTGTACCATCATTTATTTTTCAACAGAACAATAATCCCAAACACACCTCCAGGCTGTGTAAGGGCTATTTGACTAAGAAGAAGAGTGATAGGGTGCTACAACAGATGGCCTAGCCTCCACAGTCACCATACCTGAACCCAATCGAGATGGTTTGGGGTGAGCTGGACTGCAGAGTGAAGTGCTAAGCATCTCTGGGAACTCCTTCAAGACTGTTGGAGGACGATTTCCAGTGACTACCTCTTCAAGCTCATCAAGAGAATGCCAAGAGTGTGCAAAGCAGTAATCAAAGTAAAGGGTGGCTACTTTGAAGAACCTAGAATATAAGACATATTTTCAGTTGTTTCACACTTTTTTGTTAAGTATTTCATTCCACATGTGTTAATTCATAGTTTTAATGCCTTCAATGTGAATCTACAATTTTCAGAGTCATGAAAATAAAGAAAACTCTTTGAATGAGAAGGTGTGTCCAAACTTTTGCTCTGTACTGTACATGTTTTCAAGCAAATTAAATCCCCAAAATTTCAAGCTTGGGAGAATCCAATTTTTCCATTTTGGGTGAAATTCACAGTGAAATGGAATAATTTAGAGTACAGTCAAATAGTTAATCTCCTGTCTGAACAATGAGAGAACCAAGACTTGTAATCATATCAGACATGCACATGTTAAGTATAGATGGAGTGTGGAATTTTAGGGTATGTGCACTTGGAGTTTCCTAACGAAAGTGACTTCAAGAAATCCTCCTTCTTTGGCCTATGTGCACACATAGAGACTTTCTGCAGAGTTTTTAGAGAAGAAACAAAGCAAAATGTAGGAGTTTTTGAGGAACAATTGGAATGTTTCTGGTTAATGATGAGCAAGTTTCGAAATACTCAGATTCGCGATACATGTAACGAGTACTGTCTAATACTCGCGAATGCATTCCAAATAGCATGTGCAATGCAAGTTAATGGGGAATACTCGCAATATAACGAGCAACCCGAATGCCGTACTATTTGTGCGAGTAGTGAGTAGTACGGCATTCGGGTTACTCGTTCGTTACATTGCGAGTATTCCCCATTGACTCGCATTGCACATGCTATTGGGAATGCATACGCAAGTATTAAACAGTACTCGTTACAAGTATCGCAAATCCGAGTATTTCGAAACGCACTCATCATTATTTCTGATCCAAAACTTCCTAGTAAAAAAATCACCATGTGCCACTACCTCCAGTTACTTTTTTGAGAAGTTTTTTCTTTTTTTTAAGTAGTTTCGAAGAGTTCTTGAAGCATATTGGAAAAAATTACAATGGGACACATTTTCTAAATGATTTTTCAGCCATTTTTTAGATGGATCCTGCGGCAAAAACATATTTTTCAGAAAACTGAGAGTGCACATATTCTTAGATTAATCTTCTCTGGAGGGTCTAAGGAACCTCAGTCTGACCCTGTGTGGAATATACCATATCTCAAGCCTCTAATAAAAGCCACCAAATCAACCGATGATGAGGATCTTGCATTTTCCTCCCTCTAAGAAATGATTTACATAATCATTTGATTTCCTAGCAAAATGCTTATAATAATACAACACAAAGTAGCACACCAGATGGACAAATCCATCATAAGCTAGCTAAACCCGTCAAGCACTTTTAATTAGCTGAGTGAATGGAGAGTTTTTTGAAATACCAAGAAAAAAACAAGGTACGAGCTCACTCATAATAAAATGTCCATACTTTTCTGTGAAAAATCCCATCTGAACAGCCCTGGCCACAGTCAATCACTCTAAAAGCCACTGATGGTTAATTTGATTTACCAATATAAAATGCAAATAAGCTGGTTAAGTGGAGTGGCAGACAGCACAGGGCTTATTTCAGACCATCAAGCTAAATAGAAGCAGACAGAAAACTGGCTTTGCAAGAGAAATTTTAGCATTTTCGTTTGATTAGTGCTACAAAAATTTAATTAGCTTGACTAATTACGAGACAAATTGCTGCACACTAGAGAAAAGGCAGAGCGGTTATGTCTGTGCCATGCCCGATGTGTATTTTAGCCCAAATGCTATCAGCCAATTTGCAATGGCATTATTAAATGAAGAAAACGGTACAATGGCCCTCAGCGATAGTAGACTATGCAACATATTTAATTATGGAAGCGGGACATGTGTATATCCGTATGTTATGCACATACTTGGAAATTATGTAATATTAAAAGGAGAGATAGAAAAAGAGAGACAGAGAGACAGAAGTGAAAAGATAAAAGAAGTGAGATAAAAATAGAAAAAAAACACAAGAGGAGAAGCAATAGAAGACAAAAGAGAGAAGAGAAAAAGATAGTAAGAGGAAAACAACGGAGATAAAAAAAGACAAGAGAAGAAATGAAAAAAGAGAGATAAAGGAAAAAAGATCAGAAAGTGAGAGAGGGAAAAGAAATGGAAAAAAAAGGAGAAAAGAGATAAAGAGAAAAAAAGCAAAAAATCAAGAGAAGAGATAAAAAAAGAAGTGAGATAAAGGAAAAAGAGAAAGAAAAGAAATGGAAGAGGAAGGGAGAAAAGAGATAAAACGAGAAAAAGCAAAAGAGGAAATAGAAGAGAAAAAGATAGTAAGAGGAGAAGAGGAATGAACATAAGAGAAGCAAAAAAAAAAAGAAGACACACAAAGGAAAAAGATAAGAGAGAAACAGAGAGAGAATGAGAGAAAGAAAGGAGGTGAAAATAAAGGGAAAAAAGAGATAAAAAGAGAAAAAAAGCAAAAGAGAAAATAGAAGTTAGTAGAGAGAAAGATAGTAAGAGAAGAACGGAAATTAAAGAACACAAGAGAAGAGATAAAAAAGAAGAGATGAAGGAAAAAGAAATCAGAAAGTGAGATAAAGAAAAGGGATGGAAAAGAAGGGAGAAAAGAGATAAAAAGAGAAAAAAAGCTAAAGTGAAAATAGAAGGTAGAAGAGAGAAAGATAGTAAGAGGAGAAGATGATCAAACATAAGAGAAGCAAAAAAAAAAAAAAGAAAAGAGACAAAGCAATAAGAGAAACAGAGAGAGTGAAGGAAAGAAAAGAGTTGAAAATAAAGTGAGAAAAGGGATAAAAAGAGAAAAAAGCTAAAGAGGAAAACGAAGATAGAAGAGAGAAAGATAGTAAAAGGATAAGAGGAGAAGAACAAATGTAAGAGAAGAAAAAAAAGAGAGACAAAAGAAAAAGAGAAAAGAGACAAAAAGAGAAAAAAGCTAAAGAGGAATTAGTAGATAGAAGAGAAAGATAGTAAGAGGGAAAGAGAGAAAATGAAAGAACATAGGAGAAGAGAGGAAAAAAGAAGACAGAAGAGTAAAAGGGAGTAGTCATGTAAAATAATGGGAGAGAAGAGAGAGATAGTGAAAAAGTGAAAAGAGTGAAAGATAAAGGAAGTAAGATAAAAAGAGAAAAACAAACTAAAACGAGAGGAGAAGGAATAGAGGACAGGAGAGAAGAGAAGAGAGAAAAAGATGGTTGGAGGAAAAGAACACAAGAGCAGAGATGAAAAAAGAAGAGAGATAAAGGAAAAAGAGATCAGAGATTGAGAGAGAAAAGAGATGGAAAATAAGGGTAGAAAATACATAAAAATCAAAAGAGGAAATAGAAGATAGAAGAAAGATAGTAAAAGAAGATGAACAAACATAACAGAGGTGAAGAAAAAAAGAAGAGACACAAAGAAAAAAGAGATAAGAGACAGAGGGAGAGTGAGAGAAAGAAAAGAGGTGAAAATAAAGGGAGAAAATAGATAAAAAGCAAAAAATCTAAAAAGAAAATAGAAGATAGAAGAGAGAAAGATAAGAGGGGAAGAGAAAAGCTGAAAGTACATATGAGAAGTAAAGAAAAAAAAGAAAGACAGAAGAGTAAGAATGAGTAATCAAATTAAAAGAAAGGGAGAGAAGGGACAGATTGAGAAAAATTGAAGAAATAGAAAGATAAAGGAGAGAAGAGAGAAAAAGGAAAAGCAAATAAGTGGAGGAGTTGAAAGAAGAGAAGAGAAGAAAAAAAGGAAAAAGACATAGAAAGAAGAGAGGAAAGAGAGTGTGTGAGAAATGAGCTGAAAAAAGGGAGAGAAGAAATAGAGTGAGTTAGAGAAAAGAGATGAAAAAAGTGAGAGAGAAAGACAACAGCGAGAGAGAGAGGCGCATTCTTTTCTGCTGTATCTTATTGATAAATATTCTGAGATTTAGGGACTTA
This sequence comes from Anomaloglossus baeobatrachus, assembly GCF_048569485.1. Classification (NCBI taxonomy): domain Eukaryota; kingdom Metazoa; phylum Chordata; class Amphibia; order Anura; family Aromobatidae; genus Anomaloglossus; species Anomaloglossus baeobatrachus. Next base: position 887,603,349 of record NC_134353.1, on the reverse strand, counting down.
TTTGTTAACAGGACAGCTCCTTGACATAAGATTTGTCTTTGGTTCACTTCTGACTTGTTTGCTTAAGTAAATACTTTTAGATTTTTCTATTAATAACGTCTGATTTTCTACTCTATTCTTCCTGCAAATGCATTAAGAAAATAACAATTGATAGTTTTTGAAGCTGATAGTGATATTTTTAAAGGGTCATCAATGTTATATTTACTTTGACTAATGTGCTGGGGACATGATTTTGTGGCAATATAGTACAAATATACAAGTATGACATAAGCCCACATCGGGGCGGAGGGGGAAGGGTAATTGTGCAGCTCTCTTCATTTATCATTGCTATTTGTAAAATAGCTAATAACTAGTGATGAGCGAGCATGCTTGTCACTACTCGGTACTCGCACGAGTATCACTGTACTCGGGCTGCTCGGCGGGGACCGAGTAATCTCGCGATACTCGTGCTTTACTCGTGGTCTTCATTTCTGCATGTTGGCGCTCTTTTGAGAGCCAGCCCTCATGCAGGGATTGGCTGGCAGACCACTGCAATGCCACAGCCCTGTTAGTTGTGGAATTGCAGTGATTGGCCGGCCTGCACAGCGTCACCGAGCCTTTATATCGGCCGGCGCGCTGTGCTCTGCTCACAGCTATTCTGACAGTGAGTGTAGGGAGAGTGTCGCTGATTCAGGGAAAGCTTTGCGGCCCTTTATAGCTTTTTCAGTTGCAGGGCTGCAAACAGTGTGACCAAAAGTCCTTCTCAGGACTATTCTAGTTGTATACAGGCAGGCAGGGTATAGCCAGGTCGGAGTACAGTAGCAGAGTCCTTCTCAGGACTATTGTTGCTATATACAGGCAGGGTATAGCCAGGTCTGAATACAGGCTAGTGACCAAAAGAGTCCTTGTCAGGACTATTGTAGCAGTATACAGGCAGGCAGGCAGGCAGGGTAGTGGTGACCGTATACCAGCCTTCATATCTGGGGCTGGTGTACACAGTGTAAAACAGTCCAGATAGTGTCTGACTTGTCTGTACTGTAATTGTCGCTCCCCAAAAAAACCTGTTAGTAGGTTATTATTGCGTCCGTGCTTGGTTTTTAAAACCGCACGTGTGTGCCTGTTGGTGGCAGCGTACAGGTGCACTGGTGTGCGTTTACCAAACTATTATATAACGCACAAGTGTAGTGTATAATACACGTCAGTCAGCAGTGGCTGATAGTGTCAGAGTTCTTAATTTTTGCTCCTAAAACCTGTGTTAGGTTATTATTGCGTCCGTGCTTGGTTTTTAAAACCGCACGTGTGTGCCTGTTGGTGGCAGCGTACAGGTGCACTGGTGTGCGTTTACCAAACTATTATATAACGCACAAGTGTAGTGTATAATACACGTCAGTCAGCAGTGGCTGATAGTGTCAGAGTTCTTAATTTTTGCTCCTAAAACCTGTGTTAGGTTATTATTGCGTCCGTGCTTGGTTTTTAAAACCGCACGTGTGTGCCTGTTGGTGGCAGCGTACAGGTGCACTGGTGTGCAATTTCCAGAAACTTTGATATAACGCACAAGTAGTGAATATACACGTCAGCAGTGCACAGCATTGCAAAATGCGCAAGGGCATTGGCAAGGAACAAGGAAGTGGACGTGATGGTGGTGCAGGCAGAGGCCGAGGTCGTGGGCAAGCTCTAATTTCGCCACAACAAAGGGCCACATCTAGTCGCTCGCACGTCCTGTCCCAAATTCTTGGGGACCGCAGCAGTACACCGCTCTTGAACCAAGACCAGTGTCAACAGGTTGTTAGTTGGATAGCGGATAATGCTTCCAGTCAGATTGGCACCACCACAAACACTCTGTCTTCCACACGGTCAAGTGTCAGTAGCCGTGATACTGCACCGCACATTTCTGAACCTGATCCTCCTTCCTACCACCAGGCTGAGTACACGTCCTCCTCGGACATTAATGATCCCACACTTGGACACTCGGAAGAGCTGTTCACGTTTCCATTCACACATTCTGGCCTCTCGCCAGCTCATATTGAAGTGGGTCATGAGGAGATCGTCTGTACAGATAGCCAAATATTTGAGCAGCCACGTTCTCACGAAGTTGGCAACGTGTCTCAACAAGTGGTGGACGATGATGAGACACAATTGTCAGCAAGTCAGGAGGAGGAGCAGGGTGCGGAAGAGGAAGACGACGTGGTGGATGATCCAGTAACTGACCCAACCTGGCAGGAGGATATGCAGAGCGAGGACAGCAGTGCACAGGGGGAGGGAGGCGTAGCATCACAACAGGCAGTAAGAAGCAGGGTGGTGGTCCCAGGCAGAAGTCAGGCAACCGTTCCCCGTAACAACACGACGACACAAGGTGCCTGTACAAATGTTAGGTCTTCACGAGTCTGGCAGTTTTTTAAGTTGGATCCAGATGATTCAAAAAAGGCCATTTGCAACACCTGCCGTGCCAGCATCAGCAGGGGTACCAAAACTAGCAGCCTGACCACCACCAGCATGATCAGGCACATGTCAGCCAAGCACCCGACTTTGTGGGAAGTACAACAGAGTCGAGGAGCAGTGCTTGCTGATGTCACTGCTACGTCTTCGCTGGTTGTGCATGCGAGCCAATCCTCTGTCCATGCTGCCTGCGAACAAGCCTCCTCCACTCCTGCACCTGCAGTTGCCTACGCAGAAAGAACACCATCATCAAGCACGTCCTTGTCCCAGCGCAGCGTTCAGTTATCCATTCAGCAAACCTTTGAACGCAGGCGCAAATACACTGCCAACACCCCACATGCCACAGTTCTAAATGCTAACATTTCGCGACTGCTTGCGCTGGAAATGTTGCCTTTTAGGCTGGTGGAGACAGAAGCATTCCGTGACCTGATGGCGGCAGCTGTCCCACGTTACTCGGTCCCCAGCCGCCACTATTTCTCCCGGTGTGCCGTCCCCGCGTTGCATAACCACGTGTCACAAAACATCACACGTGCCCTGAACAACGCTGTTTCACCCAAAGTCCACCTAACCACAGACACGTGGACAAGTGCTTGTGGGCAAGGCCGCTACATCTCGTTGACGGCACACTGGGTTAATATTGTGGAAGCTGGGACCCAGTCTGAGCGAGGGACGGAACACGTCCTTCCCACACCAAGGTTTGCAGGCCCTACCTCAGTCAGTGTTTCACCCACACTCTACAGCTCCGGAATGTCATGCTCTTCAGCCTCCTCCTCCTCCTGCGCATCCTCATCCACTGTGCCCTCCACACCAGTCACAAGCTGGAAGCACTGCAGCACTGCCTCGGCGAAGCGGCAACAGGCTGTGCTGAAGCTAATCTGCATAGGTGACAAACCCCACAATGCAGAAGAGCTGTGGACAGCTCTGAAACAGCAGGCAGATCACTGGCTCACACCTCTGAACCTAAAGCCAGGAAAGGTCGTTTGTGACAATGGCCGGAACCTGGTGGCGGCTTTGAGGCGAGGCCAGCTGACACATGTTCCATGCGTGGCCCATGTGCTCAACCTCGTGGTTCAGCGGTTTATAAAGTCATACCCAGAGCTGTCTGATCTGCTGGTAAAAGTTCGCCGCCTGTCTGCACATTTTCGAAAGTCACCTACTGCTTCAGCCGGCCTTGCCGGCTTTCAGCGCCGTTTGCATCTTCCGGCTCACAGACTGGTGTGTGATGTCCCCACGCGTTGGAATTCAACTCTGCACATGTTGGTCAGGATATGTGAGCAGAAGAGGGCAGTTGTTGAGTACCTGCATCACCTAAGCCGTCGGGAAATGGGTCAAACTCCACACATAACACCTGAGGAGTGGAGATGGATGTCAGACCTATGTACCATCCTCCAAAACTTTGAGGACTCCACCAAGATGGTGAGTGGTGATGACGCCATTATTAGCGTCACCATACCGCTACTCTGCCTTCTAAAACGGTCCCTTTTGAAAAACAAACATGATGCATTGCAGGCGGAGCGCGATGAGTTGCAGCAAGAAACAGTAGTGGGTGTGGGTGATAACACACAGCCCAGCCTCGTCTCATCACAACGTGCAGTGGAGGACTATGACGAGGAGGAGGATGAAGACATGGAGCAACTCTCCGGCCAAATTGAGGATATGACATGCACACCAGTCATATCCTCGATTCAGCGTGGCTGGCCAGAGGACAGGGTAGATGAGGAGGAGGAGGAGGAGGAGGAGGAGGAGGACAGCATGTTCAGTCATCTTGTTGGTCAGGCTACTGAAGTCCTGGCTGTTAAGAGTCTGGCGCACATGGCTGACTTTATGGTAAGCTGCCTGTCTCGTGACCCTCGCGTTAAGAACATCTTGGCCGACAATCATTACTGGTTGGTAACACTGTTAGACCCACGCTACAAGGAGAACTTTTTGTCTCTTATTCCCGTGGATGAGAGGTCAACCAAAATGCAGCAGTTTCGGAAGGCCATACTCACGGAAGTAGGCAAAGCATTCCCCTCACAAAACGCTAGCGGCATAGGTCAGGAATCAGTGGACAACCGAGGCGTACAGCCGAGAGAGGCACAAGTCCAATCCGCCAGAGGTAGGGGAACAGTCTTTAAGATGTGGGACAGTTTTCTCAGCCCCTCACGTACCACAGCCCCTGAGGTGCGGGGTAGTGCCACAAGAAATCCTAAGTTTGCCCAGATGCTGAAGGAGTACCTTGCAGATCGAACAACTGTACTCCGACATTCCTCTGTGCCTTACAATTATTGGGTATCCAAGCTGGACACGTGGCATGAATTGGCTCTCTACGCCTTGGAAGTCCTGGCCTGCCCTGCTGCTAGCGTTTTGTCAGAGCGTGTTTTTAGTGCCGCAGGTGGAATCATTACAGATAAACGCACCCGCCTGTCAACTGAAAATGCTGACAGGCTGACTCTGATAAAGATGAACAAGGGTTGGATTGGGCCAGACTTCACCACACCACCAGCAAATGAGAGCGGAATTTAAAGTTTGCCATGTACCTCCACTCACCCATGGGTACACTTCTCGACTTTGGATAATCGCTGGACTGCTCCTCCTTCTCCTCATGCGCCATCATGATGACCGTTACAATAGTTAGGTCTTTGTTTCAGGTATACCCCCAGTGGTAAATTTTTTCGCCCATTCTTTGCAGAATGGACATTACAACGACAGGAGACCCGCTCCTTTGCAATGGGAACAATGTTTTGAGGCCCTCATGCACGTCTCTACCCAGGGACAACGTGTAGCCTCCCAATTTTTGGCTGCCCTGCCTAAGGGCTATACTGAAATACACCCACTTCCTTAAAATGGACACTTAATGTTTTGAGGCCCTCATGCACGTCTCTACCCAGGGACAATGTGGAGCCTCCCAATTTTTGGCTGCCCTGGCAAAGGGCTATACTGAAATAGACCCACTTCCTTACAATGGGCACTTCAGGTTTAAAGGCCATCATGCACGTCTCTACCCAGGGACAATGTGGAGCCTCCCAATTTTTGGCTGCCCTGCCTAAGGGCTATACTATAATACACCCACTTCCTGACAATGGACACTTAATGTTTTGAGGCCCTCATGCACGTCTCTACCCAGGGACAATGTGGAGCCTCCCAATTTTTGGCTGCCCTGGCAAAGGGCTATACTGAAATAGACCCACTTCCTTACAATGGGCACTTCAGGTTTAAAGGCCATCATGCACGTCTCTACCCAGGGACAATGTGGAGCCTCCCAATTTTTGGCTGCCCTGCCTAAGGGCTATACTGAAATACACCCACTTCCTTAAAATGGACACTTAATGTTTTGAGGCCCTCATGCACGTCTCTACCCAGGGACAACGTGTAGCCTCCCAATTTTTGGCTGCCCTGCCTAAGGGCTATACTGAAATACACCCACTTCCTTAAAATGGACACTTAATGTTTTGAGGCCCTCATGCACGTCTCTACCCAGGGACAATGTGGAGCCTCCCAATTTTTGGCTGCCCTGGCAAAGGGCTATACTGAAATAGACCCACTTCCTTACAATGGGCACTTCAGGTTTAAAGGCCATCATGCACGTCTCTATCCAGGGACAATGTGGAGCCTCCCAATTTTTGGCTGCCCTGCCTAAGGGCTATACTGAAATACACCCACTTCCTTAAAATGGACACTTAATGTTTTGAGGCCCTCATGCACGTCTCTACCCAGGGACAATGTGGAGCCTCCCAATTTTTGGCTGCCCTGGCAAAGGGCTATACTGAAATAGACCCACTTCCTTACAATGGGCACTTCAGGTTTAAAGGCCATCATGCACGTCTCTATCCAGGGACAATGTGGAGCCTCCCAATTTTTGGCTGCCCTGCCTAAGGGCTATACTGAAATACACCCACTTCCTTAAAATGGACACTTAATGTTTTGAGGCCCTCATGCACGTCTCTACCCAGGGACAATGTGGAGCCTCCCAATTTTTGGCTGCCCTGCCTAAGGGCTATACTGAAATACACCCACTTCCTTAAAATGGACACTTAATGTTTTGAGGCCCTCATGCACGTCTCTACCCAGGGACAATGTGGAGCCTCCCAATTTTTGGCTGCCCTGGCAAAGGGCTATACTGAAATAGACCCACTTCCTTACAATGGGCACTTCAGGTTTAAAGGCCATCATGCACGTCTCTACCCAGGGACAATGTGGAGCCTCCCAATTTTTGGCTGCCCTGCCTAAGGGCTATACTATAATACACCCACTTCCTGACAATGGACACTTAATGTTTTGAGGCCCTCATGCACGTCTGTATGCAGGGGCATTGGTGAACCTCACAATTTAGGACTGCCCTGGCAAAGGAAAATACTACAAAGACTCACTTCCTCAAAATGGGCACATTAGACTCAAGAGGCCTTCATGTACGTCTCTTCTCAGGGACATCGGAGTGCCACACAATGTTTTCACGTAAAATCTTTCATGTATTGATCTCAAAAAGTAACATACACCAGATCTATCTCACTATTGGGTATGTGCCCTTAACATTTCCGCCATGAAAAATCATTTTGGGGTCATTTTGGAAGGTTTTCTGGTGAGTCCGTAAAAATGGCGTAAAACGCGGACAAAATTGTTCACAGCTGTGACTTTTGAGTGATAAATGCTTCAAGGGGTCTTCCCCATGCTGTTGCCATGTCATTTGAGCACTCTTCTGAGACTTTTGTGACATTTTTAGGGTTTCTCCATGCTGCCGGGAGGTCATTTCACAAAAATACTCGGGTCTCCCATAGGATAACATTGGGCTCGTTGCTCGGGCCGAGTACACGAGTATCTTGGGAGGCTCGGCCCGAGCTTCGAGCACCCGAGCTTTTTAGTACTCGCTCATCACTACTAATAACATACAGTTAGGTTCAGAAATATTTGGACAGTGACACAAGTTTTGTTTTTTTAGCTGTTTACAAAAACATGTTCAGAAATACAATTATATATATAATATGGGCTGAAAGTGCACACTCCCAGCTGCAATATGAGAGTTTTCACATCCAAATCGGAGAAAGGGTTTAGGAATCATAGCTCTGTAATGCATAGCCTCCTCTTTTTCAAGGGACCAAAAGTAATTGGACAAGGGACTCTAAGGGCTGCAATTAACTCTGAAGGCGTCTCCCTCGTTAACCTGTAATCAATGAAGTAGTTAAAAGGTCTGGGGTTGATTACAGGTGTGTGGTTTTGCATTTGGAAGCTGTTGCTGTCACCAGACAACATGCAGTCTAAGGAACTCTCAACTGAGGTGAAGCAGAACATCCTGAGGCTGAAAAAAAAGAAAAAATCCATCAGAGAGATAGCAGACATGCTTGGAGTAGCAAAATCAACAGTCGGGTACATTCTGAGAAAAAAGGAATTGACTGGTGAGCTTGGGAACTCAAAAAGGCCTGGGCGTCCATGGATGACAACAGTGGTGGATGATCGCCGCATACTTTCTTTGGTGAAGAAGAACCCGTTCACAACATCAACTGAAGTCCAGAACACTCTCAGTGAAGTAGGTGTATCTGTCTCTAAGTCAACAGTAAAGAGAAGACTCCATGAAAGTAAATACAAAGGGTTCACATCTAGATGCAAACCATTCATCAATTCCAAAAATAGACAGGCCAGAGTTAAATTTGCTGAAAAACACCTCATGAAGCCAGCTCAGTTCTGGAAAAGTATTCTATGGACAGATGAGACAAAGATCAACCTGTACCAGAATGAAGGGAAGAAAAAAGTTTGGAGAAGAAAGGGAACGGCACATGATCCAAGGCACACCACATCCTCTGTAAAACATGGTGGAGGCAACGTGATGGCATGGGCATGCATGGCTTTCAATGGCACTGGGTCACTTGTGTTTATTGATGACATAACAGCAGACAAGAGTAGCCGGATGAATTCTGAAGTGTACCGGGATATACTTTCAGCCCAGATTCAGCCAAATGCCGCAAAGTTGATCGGACGGCGCTTCATAGTACAGATGGACAATGACCCCAAGCATACAGCCAAAGCTACCCAGGAGTTCATGAGTGCAAAAAAGTGGAACATTCTGCAATGGCCAAGTCAATCACCAGATCTTAACCCAATTGAGCATGCATTTCACTTGCTCAAATCCAGACTTAAGACGGAAAGACCCACAAACAAGCAAGACCTGAAGGCGGCGGCTGTAAAGGCCTGGCAAAGCATTAAGAAGGAGGAAACCCAGCGTTTGGTGATGTCCATGGGTTCAAGACTTAAGGCAGTGATTGCCTCCAAAGGATTCGCAACAAAATATTGAAAATAAAAATATTTTGTTTGGGTTTGGTTTATTTGTCCAATTACTTTTGACCTCCTAAAATGTGGAGTGTTTGTAAAGAAATGTGTACAATTCCTACAATTTCTATCAGATATTTTTATTCAAACCTTCAAATTAAACGTTACAATCTGCACTTGAATTCTGTTGTAGAGATTTCATTTCAAATCCAATGTGGTGGCATGCAGAGCCCAACTCGCAAAAATTGTGTCCCTGTCCAAATATTTCTGGACCTAACTGTATATATACAAATTGCAGGCTCACCCCCTTCACTTGATAGACTGCTCGTAATGGAAGGGCATGTGCCCAAACAACTTTTTTAGGCTGCTTTCACACTTGCGTTGTTTTGCATCCATCACAATCAGTTATGTGACGGATGCAATGGATGCGTTGCATATAGTGGCACAACTGATGTGACTGATGCTGCAAAAAAATGATCCGTTGTTTTTTTTGTACTGTTTTACCGGCGGCCGGCGTTTCTGAACAATCAGCTGATCGCCCGGCGGCCGGCTTTTGTGAACAATCATGGTTCACAAAAGCTATTCGCCGGCGATCATCTGATCCTTCACAATATCCGGCTGCCGGCCAATCAGCTGATCATTCACAATAGCCGGCCGCCGGTTGATCAGCTGATCGTTCACAAAAGGCGGCCGCCGGGCAATCAGCTGATCGTTCCGACCGCTGTGCCTGAATTTACAGTAGATCATGTTTTTTTACTGTGCACAAGCTCACAGTAAAAAAACGACCCACCACACACAAAAAACGTTACAGTCAGCGTTGCTCCCACCTGACAGTCAGTCAGTAAACGACTGATCCGTCACCCGGCGGATGCAACACAGGGCCATCAGTCACAATCCGTTGTTAATAGAAATCTATGGGGAAAAAACGGATTCCTGCAAAATGTTTTGCAGGATACCGTAATTCCTCAAGGCGACGGATTGTGACTGATGCAAAACAACGCAAGTGTGAAAGCAGCCTTAGACTGTTAACTTCCTGTTGTTTCTGAAAATCTACAAATATCTATCTTTTGTATTTAAAGGGAACCAATCACCAGGATTTTCGTATATAACCTAAAGCCAGTGCTATACTGGCTCTATCAGGCTGATTCTTTACATACCTGTAGTGGTCAGCTCGGATGTTTAGGTTTTGAAATCCAAGAAAGTAAAGTTTATAAAATTAGCTGCTTGTTGAGTGACAGCAGCTGAGGAGCAGATCATATATTCATAGTTATCCCCTCCCTCTGTTAGAATTAGCACAAGTATTATACAAACGATTCACTTTATAAACAACATCTGAACAGAAACATATGGGGGAAATTTTTGGTGGTCAGAAATTGATCACCATAACCCCTGTACAGGACAGAAAGGGTAACTAATCCCTGGTAGAGACTCCATGAACATATGAAACCATAGAAAAGAGTCACTGACACTACCTTAATGCAAAAAAGTGTATACATTTTATTGATCAATATATAAACAAGAAAGGTTAAAAAGTTCAAGACGTGCTGGTAAGGATACAAAAAAGATAGAACATACACCCCAATGTTGACTGTGTGCATAAAAAGCAAATCAGACTATGGCTGGGAACTCTGTGTCAGGAGTAGTAAATCTAAACAGGGTACTCAATGGTTAAAATGGGGAATAAATAAAGTGCAGCATAATGCGGGAATGTAATTAATGCTAGGCAAAAGGCTGGTATGAGGTGCCTATTATACCAAGCAAACCGCTTACAGAGTACAAGAGGGAGGAGGGTTCAAATCCCCTAACACCCGGGAAGGTAGCCAGAGAGAACACAGAAATAGGTTATATTAAGAGAGACACATACCCATAGTAACCAGGTCAGCAAGAACGGGGTGCAGCTCCACTAGACTAGACTAGTCTAGTGGAGCTGCACCCCGTTCTGTGTGATGGTTTATTTTTTTCATCCTGAGCTGTCATTTTTAATTATACTATTTTGGGGTAGACGTGTTGTTTTAATCACCTCTTATGGCATTGTATTGCAATGTTGCGGCGACCAAAAAAAAATGTAATTCTGGTGTTTTGATTCTTTTCCATATTACGCCCTTACGAATCAGAGTAATTTATTTTATATTTTAATAGATCAGGCATTTCTGAACTTGCTGATACCAAATATTTGTGTTTTTTATATTTTTTAATTGTTTTATTTTCAATAGGGCAAAAGAGGGGTGATTTGAACTTTGGGTATTATCTAATTTTTTCATATTTTTTAAAACTTTTTTTTTTACATTATATTTAGTTTTTGCTTGTCCTCTTAGGGGACTCGAAACTGATAGTCTGATTTCTTGATACAGTCTGATCTCATTCACAGGAGATCAGCATTTCTGCTGTACAGAGTGATGCTTCGCTCTATGATCTCCTGTGAATACCGGCGCTCATCACAGAAACTACATCATGACAGTTAGAGTACAGTTAAACTTGCCCATATCTCGCGCGAGTCTCACATCGCATCACCTGGAACGGCCCTACTCTCCGGACAAGAGTGCCTCAGCTGCATAGAAACACATGCAGCCGACCCGGTCCTATCAGGAGAGTGTGCGGCCGTGCCTGGTGATCTGATGCAAGACTTGCGCGACTTACAAGCAAGTGTGACTCCGGCCTTATAGGGGTAATCAGCTGACCCTCGGTTGTCATTACAACCCACAATCACTCCATGATCATGTCAGGGGGCCACCGATGGGGGCGAGGAATGGCACTCTCCCTGCCAGCGTGTGTTAAATCCCACTGTCAGAGATTGATAGTAGGATTTACCTGGTTAACAGGCACAGGTGGATCGTCGATCCACCCACACCAGAAAGCTGCACATGTCGTCTGATCAGATCAGCCGACATGTGCAGGGAAACATGTGGGCTCACCACGAGAACTCGAATTAAAGGGAAAGACGTCGTAGGTCATAAAGGGGTTAAATAAAAGGTCATTATATAATGAAACATTGCTTTTAATGCTTTATTTTGTCTTGCATCGACACCACTTCATTGAGTTATCCCACTTAGTTACACAATAATATGTAAATTTAAACTTTCTTATCTACAGCATAAAGTTATCTCATGAAATAGTTGCTGTTACAGCTGTCTTGTAAAAAATACATAGGTGAAAGCCTCCCTTAAAAAAACCCTTAAATTCTCAAAGTCAGTGATGGATATTAGACTTTAGCAGTGTAATCTTCAATATGACATATCAGAGAATAATTTTCTCTGGATTTCCCCTTTAAACTTCTGAGAAGTGATTATATCCTACTTGAGTCATCTAATACACATATCATTTTCAAATTACAGTTTTACCAGCTTTTAGACGTACAACCATAAATGGAAGGCTTTTAAAGTAGATTCTGAATTACTATTAGTCGGTGATTCTAAGTGAATATTAGTGGGGTGGTAAAATGCATTATCACGAATAGCAGTGCGAAAAATCCAGCTTCATTTATCTGCAATAGAAAAGTGCAGGCTAACCGATGACATCTGCGGCATGATTCTAAAACAAGAGATTTTTTATACTGTATGTGACTCGCCCACCCCAGGGCTATGGGACACCCGGTGCCGGGCCGGACTAGTCCGGTGGTAGTCAGTGGTGGCTGGTGGGCCCGGCTCCGTGGCCCTGGTGGGTGTCAGTTGAATATGTGGCTGATGACTTTAAGTTTGTGTTCGTGACGCCACCTGTGGTATGCGGCTATTAAGCCGCCGCTGCTGTGTGAGGCCACCGGGATGATGTTATGGCAGCAATGGTGGTACTGCTCCCCACAGGTGGAGCAATGCCCGGGGCACAGTTGGTGTTTGTGGAAGTCTATGGTGCTGCGTGACTAACACGGTGCAGGGCCGACAAGCAATGAAAGAAACAGGCACAAACAGTAGTCTCTTTACCTTCTCCTCTTTTACTCGGCAGAAACTTAGTCCAGGGAGACCGTCACAGATGGTAAAGATGATCCGGCCGGCCTGGAAGTGCCTGGGGTGATCTTTGGCCAGTTGAGTATGAGGCCTACTCCTTAATCTTTCTCTGCTGTTTTAGGACACTGCACTTTGGGTTCGCAATTGCCCTCTTGCTGCTGGGACTTGTTGTTCGTCCCCTTTTCTGTGTGGTAGACTGCGCAGGCCCTCTCTGGTGCTTCTCTGCTGGAGCCCACACCAGGCCCTTGGGATGCAGTTGTACCTTCAGATTGCTTCTGGGACAGGGGGCTTACAGCTCTCCTGCCCTCCGGATTCAGCTACCAGGGATGGATTTTATGCCCTGGCAACTACAGACTCCGATGTCCGAGTCTCTGCTGTGCCTCTCTGCTCCCCTTGCTTCACTGGGCCAAGCTATCCCAGCTCTAGGCCCCAGTTTACAAGGCAGCACTACTCTGCGTCTGCACTCTTTCACTCCTGTGTCCAGACTAACTACCACTTCCTCCTTCCAGCCAGACTTAAGGAATGCTCCCTGAAGTTCCAGGTTCAGAGCTCCCCCTGCTGGCCGGAGGGAGAACTGTGTTGAGTGTTAACTTACTGGCCAATAGATCTCCCAATTACCTCCAGGCTCAGCATTAACCCTTCTGGGAGGGCAATGCTGTTGTGGCGACCAGGTCCTGGGGCGCCACACTCCCCCTTAGTTAAATTCAGTACTCCCGGACTGTAGAGACAAACATGACATGTTAGAACATTTCATCCCATTATGGGAGGCGCAATTACTTTAACGTTACAACCTTAAACATTACTATAAGAGTCCAGTGTGGCTCCCTGCCGGGTGTCCATTACACTGCTCCATGGGGGACCCGCCGCGTTCAAACCCCCAACGTAGGCTCTGGGCGTGCGTCAGAGCATTGATGACCCCACTCTATGCACGCCGGACGGGTTTTTCTTCAGGGGTGTTGAGCACACTGGTGCTAACTATGAACAATTTAGGTGTTGGCCACCCATAGTCCAGTGGCCCAATTGTCCATTTTCGCAATCAAAGAAAAAGAAAACATTTTGTACACAACATGACAGACATTTTGCATAACTATTTACATCCTAATAAGTACTCTTTCCCTTATACAGTTGACTCCCTATACCTTAGAGGGGGTTGTCCCCGAGTGCTGCGCTGGGACCTACGTAGCTCTGGTGTTTGCCCCTGACTACGTGGTGCGTCTTCTATCTCAGCACTACAGGTGGGCCTAACCCCCATAGGTAAGCGTGATGGTTGCCTTTGTGATCTAAGAGTCGCCAAGGGTATGACAGGTTCACCACTGACAGGGGGTTGATCCTCCTGTTCCACTGCTGGCGTGTCATCTCGTGCTGGAGCGGACGATTCTTTAGGTGGATCCGGAACCTTTTCTGTTTCTGGCTCGACCAACTGCGGAAACGTCAAAACTGGTACCACTATGGCATTGTTTATTCGGGTCCAAGTTTTGGGGAACTTTCCAAGGATGGTTTGAATCATCTCCCCTTCTTTCTCTTGACTTTGGGGACTTCCTTGTACTCCTTCCATTTCTCTTTGGATTCTGCACCGTTCAGGGCACGCTTTCAGGTGGTCTCGGGAAATCGCTTGATAGGTCTTGCCTTCATCTTTGCTTATGAGGCATACCTTACTATTGTCAAAGTTGGAGGGGATAATGGTGTAGGGCTCGTTTTCCCACTGATCATCCAATTTATGCGTCTTCCGCTTCTTCTTGAGGACTTGTTCTCCAGGTGCTAAGGGAGTTGCTGGGGCTGTTTGATTGTAATGCTGTTCTTGTCTCGTTCTTGCTTGAGACAGGCTCCTCTCTACGCACTCCTGGACCTTACGGTATCGCTGCTGCCGTTCTGTATCCCAATCCTCTATTTCTTGAACCGCCTCAGGCGACACAGTCCCCATCTCAAAGTCTACAGGCAACTTGCCTGGTCTGGCTCGCATCAGGTAAGCGGGGCTGCAGTTGGTCGAATTCACTGGGATGTGGTTGTACAGGTCTACCAGATCTGGCAACTTTTCTGGCCATTGGTTCCTTTCCTCCAGCGGTAGGGTCTTCAGCATATCAATAACCACATGGTTCATTTTCTCGCACAGTCCATTGGTTTGGGGGTGGTACGGTGTGGTTCGGATTTTCTTACAACCGTACATGTTACAGAACTCTTGGAACACTTCAGCCTCGAATGCAGGACCCTGATCAGTCAGTACCCTTTCCGGATAGCCGTGAGGTCGACAGAAGGATGCCTGGAACGCTCTAGCTGCTGTCCTGGCTGTCTGGTCCTTCACAGGCACTACTACCAGGAAACGAGAGTAATGGTCCACAATGGTGAGGGCGTACACATAGCCTGACCGGCTTGGTGTTAACTTCACGTGGTCCAGGGCCACCAACTCCAGGGGCTGCTTTGTGACAATTGGCTGTAGGGGAGACCTTTGGCTGGCATCGTCTTTCCGCCTCAGGTTACACGGGCCACAGTCTCGGCACCACTTCTCGATCATCTTCCTCATGTGCACCCAATAGAACCGATCACGGAGTAGGGCCTCCAACTTCTTCCACCCGAAGTGTCCTGCGTTATCATGATACGCTGCTAGGACCATTGGAGCATCTCTCTGCGGAACCACTATCTGCCAGACAAGTTCATTTGTTCGATAGTTGACATATCTCTTGCAGAGCTTGCCTTGGTAGGTGAACAGTCGTCCCCTCTCCTTCCACAGCTGCTGGGCTTCCTCTGGAGCGTCTGGGCCAAGATGGGTCTCAGCTTGCGCTAGCTTCTCTTTGACCAATCGCACGGCCGGGTCACCGTTCTGTGTTTCTTCCCAATTATGGTGGAGTAAGGGGTTGACCGAGACCCCGTGCTGGCTTGAGCGCTTCACTCCCACAGCATGCTCACACTGGGACACACCTTGGTGATGGAAAGCCGGTAACTCTATCTCTTCGAGTTCATCCATGTCTTCTCCAGACTCGGGCAAGTGAGGCATTCTGGACAGCGCATCAGCATTGTTATTCTTCTTGCCAGCCCGATACTTGATGGTAAAGTCAAAGTTAGACAGCCGGGCCATCCATCGCTGTTCCATCGCACCTAACTTGGCTGTTGCCAGGTGTGTCAACGGATTGTTGTCCGTGAAGATGGTGAACTTGGCCGATGCCAGATAGTGCTTGAAGCGTTCAGTCACTGCCCAAACAATAGCGAGGAACTCCAGCTTGAAGGAACTGTAGTTTTCTGGATTCCTTTCTGTGGGCCGAAGCTTCCTACTGGCGTACGCTATCACCCTCTCTCTGCCTCCCTGTACCTGGGACAGAACTGCTCCCAGTCCCACGTTGCTGGCGTCTGTATACAGTACAAACGGTTGGCTGTAGTCAGGGTAGGCCAGAATTTCTTCTCCCGTGAGAGCCCCTTTCAGCCGGACAAAGGATGTTTCCAGTTGGCTGCTCCATTCAAATGGAGGGCTCTGCTTCTTAGCCTGCTTTGGCTGGCCCACCAGGAGATCTTGAAGGGGCGCTGCTATCTTGGTGAAACCATCAATGAACCTTCGGTAGTAGCCCACCAGTCCAAGGAACTGCCGCACCTCCTTCACTGTGGTGGGTCTTGGCCAGTCCTTGATTACAGTGACTTTCTCCGGATCAGGTGCCACACCTTCTGCGCTGACCACATGACCCAGGTACTGTACCTTTGGCTTCAAGAGGTGACATTTGGACGGCTTGATCTTCAGGCCATATTTCGACAAGGATTCAAACACTTCTGCTAAGTGCTTCAGGTGGTCCTCATAAGTCTTGGAGTAGACTATTACGTCATCCAGGTACAACAGCACGGTTTCAAAGTTGTGGTGGCCCAAGCAGCACTCCATCAACCTTTGGAATGTCCCTGGGGCGTTGCAGAGCCCGAATGGCATACAATTGAACTCACAGAGGCCCATTGGTGTCGTGAATGCAGTCTTCTCCTTGTCCGCCTCTGCCACGGGAACCTGCCAATACCCACTGGTGAGATCCAAGGTGGAGAAATAGTTAGCTGACTTTAAGGCTGTTAGTGACTCCTCTATTCTGGGCAGTGGATAAGCATCTTTATGTGTAATGCGGTTAATTTGCCTGTAATCTACACACATTCTCATTGTACCATCTTTTTTCTTTACGAGCACTAGTGGAGCTGCCCAGGGGCTACAACTATCTCTGATAACCCCAGCCTCCTTCATTTCCCGTAACATTTCCTTGGCACACTGATACTGTGCGGGGGGTACAGGGCGGTATCTCTCTTTAATGGGATGATGATCACCCGTGGGGATTTGATGTTTAACCCCTTTCACCTGCCCAAAATCTAGGGGGTGTTTGCTGAAGACCCGCTCGTACTCCTGTACCACCCGGTAAACCCCATGCTTTTGGTGCGAGGGGGTGGAGTCGGTGCCTACATGTAATTTTTGGCACCAGTCTTCCGGCTGCCCCTTGGAGCCATTGTCTTCCGCCTGGTCGGACGGGATCAAGGGTTCCACTGCTTTAATGGTATTGTTACTGACAGTGTACAGTTTTGCTACAGTGGCGTACCGGGGCAATTTGGCCTCCTCCTCCCCACAATTCAGGACACGGACGGGCACTCTCCCCTTGCGGACGTCCGCTACCCCTCTGGCTATCAGGACTCCAGGCCTACTGTCTGAATACACTGGTTCTACCAAGGCATGGTAATCCTGACCCTTGAGGCCTATTGCTGCCCGACACCATATCAACATTTCACTTCTTGGGGGTATTACAATGGGGAGGGGGTCACTTACCCTCACACTGCCAATTTCTCCTCCGGCTAGCTCTACTTGCTGCCTCCTCATCAGGGCTCTGATCTCCCTCTGTAGGGCACGCTGCTGCCCGGAGCTGGCAGTTTCAGACGCCTGTTGCAACAAAATTATCACTTCGGCAATACAATTTTCTATCACATTTGTACCAAGGGTTAGCAGTGGGTCAGATTCTTTGCGATCAATATCTACAATTATCATCCCCTGACATGGCAATTCCACCCGCCCCACTTTAATGGTTACTTCTTTGTACCCAATTTGAGGTAAGGGCTGACCATTACTGGCCACAATCGTTAAATCATCATCTGGGCCATGGTCAATGTCTGAATCAGCCCAATATCTTTTGTACAGTTTGTGGGGGATGGTTGTTACCTGGGACCCCGTATCCAGGAGGGCATTCAAAGGGATCCCATCCAGCACAATGGGAAGGACCGGTCGTCCTCCCACATACTTGCTGCGGCTGGGGTTTGAGCCGGGCTTCCTCACACCTGGGGGTTGGCTCCTGGCCCCAGGCTCAGCCCGTTTAAAGGACAGCGTCGTGCAATGTGGCCCGCCTGGTTGCAGTGGCGGCAGATCGGTTGTCCTGTTGAATCATACCGGTCTGTGTCTCTGCCTCGGGTCGGCGGAATCCTCCTCTGTCGCATCCATGGGACGTCTTCTGGGCTGGAGGCCAACTCGATTTTTGCAGGCGAGGGGGTCATTTGTAGAGACTGCACGGTCTTGGCAAGGGCAGCCACAGTCTTGGTCAGCTCCTGGAACTGCTGTCTGAGCTCCGCAGTGGGATCCTTATCCAGGGACTGCGCCTCAGCCCCTGCAGTGGCTCGTGTTGCAGGCACCACCCCTGGGTACGTGATAGCAAGAGGCCGGAGGGGTACTGGGTCATTCGGTGTAGATTCTCTCAGTACCCTGATGGCCTGGTCCTTAAACTTGGCAAAGTCCAGAGCAGGGTTCTGCAGGACCAGGATACGCAGCTGGGTCCTGTGGGCATCTGACAGGAGCCCCTCTATGAACTGCTCAGTTAGGAGTTTGTCTTCTTCACGTACACTCTCTGGGTCCACCTGTTTAACTGCTTTCAGGGCCTCCTGCAAGTTTAAGGCATAGTCCCTTATGCTGTCTGTGGCCCGCTGCTTGCACCCAAAGAATCTCATCTTTATCTCTGCTGCGGTGCGGGTGTCAAAAGTACTCTTTAGCTTGGCCAGTATCTGGGCTGCTGTCCCTTTATCTGTATCAGGCCAGGACTTCGCTTCACGCTGGGCTGCGCCGGCTAGCTGTCCCATTAATATGCCCACCTTCTGGCTCTCAGTCAGAGGATACACCCGGAACAAGCTGTGCAGGCTTTCTCTGAAGTCACTCAAGGTATGGGACTCCCCGGAGTACTGCGGCAGCCATTCTGCTCCTGGTATGTACGGCATGGTGATCGGCATTACCGGCGCTACAGTGGGGGCTGGGGCGACGGCGACTGGGGCTACTTCGGCCGGTGCTGCGGCGCCCTGGGCGATGGCAGCCACCTGCTCTCCCTCGGAGTCGGACATCTTCCTCCCCCTTAGTGAACCTTACCAGGCTCCGTTCACTTTTCAAATTTTCTTCCGGGTCGCGCGGGGTTAACAGCGCTCTGCTCTGATGGCGCGCTCCCTTCGCGCTCTTTGTCAGGCACGCCCCCCTTCTTCCTGCGCTCGGCGCGGCTAATGGCGGCGGCAATTTACAACCAGTACACAGTCTTTTACACAGTTCTTCAGGCGTACAGTACCCGGTGGGACCGGGCACGAAATCCTGTTCGTGACGCCAAAAGTTGACTCGCCCACCCCAGGGCTATGGGACACCCGGTGCCGGGCCGGACTAGTCCGGTGGTAGTCAGTGGTGGCTGGTGGGCCCGGCTCCGTGGCCCTGGTGGGTGTCAGTTGAATATGTGGCTGATGACTTTAAGTTTGTGTTCGTGACGCCACCTGTGGTATGCGGCTATTAAGCCGCCGCTGCTGTGTGAGGCCACCGGGATGATGTTATGGCAGCAATGGTGGTACTGCTCCCCACAGGTGGAGCAATGCCCGGGGCACAGTTGGTGTTTGTGGAAGTCTATGGTGCTGCGTGACTAACACGGTGCAGGGCCGACAAGCAATGAAAGAAACAGGCACAAACAGTAGTCTCTTTACCTTCTCCTCTTTTACTCGGCAGAAACTTAGTCCAGGGAGACCGTCACAGATGGTAAAGATGATCCGGCCGGCCTGGAAGTGCCTGGGGTGATCTTTGGCCAGTTGAGTATGAGGCCTACTCCTTAATCTTTCTCTGCTGTTTTAGGACACTGCACTTTGGGTTCGCAATTGCCCTCTTGCTGCTGGGACTTGTTGTTCGTCCCCTTTTCTGTGTGGTAGACTGCGCAGGCCCTCTCTGGTGCTTCTCTGCTGGAGCCCACACCAGGCCCTTGGGATGCAGTTGTACCTTCAGATTGCTTCTGGGACAGGGGGCTTACAGCTCTCCTGCCCTCCGGATTCAGCTACCAGGGATGGATTTTATGCCCTGGCAACTACAGACTCCGATGTCCGAGTCTCTGCTGTGCCTCTCTGCTCCCCTTGCTTCACTGGGCCAAGCTATCCCAGCTCTAGGCCCCAGTTTACAAGGCAGCACTACTCTGCGTCTGCACTCTTTCACTCCTGTGTCCAGACTAACTACCACTTCCTCCTTCCAGCCAGACTTAAGGAATGCTCCCTGAAGTTCCAGGTTCAGAGCTCCCCCTGCTGGCCGGAGGGAGAACTGTGTTGAGTGTTAACTTACTGGCCAATAGATCTCCCAATTACCTCCAGGCTCAGCATTAACCCTTCTGGGAGGGCAATGCTGTTGTGGCGACCAGGTCCTGGGGCGCCACATATGCAAGTATGTCCTGGCAATCTTTGCACCTGGATATGTTGTTTTCTTTCATTTAAAGTGTCCCAATATGTTATCAAAAATTCATATATAAATGTATATACATAATAGAGATGATTAAACTGATTTAAAGGAAATTGGAATTGGCGTTTATGAAATTCACAAGTCCCGTGAATTCAATTTTTTATTTCATTAGTGCTAATTGCCAAATATTGGAGAAAGTCACAGAAAGTAAAAATTAGCTCAGATACAACCCTCCCCATATTGCCTGGGCCCCTTACAAGTACATATGTCCCCTATCCTGGGCCCCTCCCAGGTATATATGTCCCTCATCTGGGGCTTCTTCCAGCCATATATATCCCTTCTCCTAGTATATATTTTCACCATATTGGGCTTCTTCCAGGTATATATATCCCAAATCCTGGGCCCCTCAGATATATATGTCCCACATCCTGGGCCCCTTCCAGGTATATATGTCCCACATCCTGGGCCCCTTCCAGGTATATATATCCCACATCCTGGTCCCTTCCAGGTAAATATGTCCCCTATCCTAGTATATATTTTATCCATCCTGGTCTCCTTCCAGGTATATATGTTCCACATCCTGGTATATATGTCCACTACCCTGATATATAGTATCTGTCAGCAACCTGGTATATTTTTCTTCCATTCTGGGATATATTTCACCCATCTTGATATACACTAACAACTAAAAGGGTAACAATGTTTTGAACTTTTGAATTTCAGGCTCCATATCTAGCCATTCACTACAACTTTTAGCGCAAGACTACCTTCATCTTATAGACAATCATTTTGGCTATCTCATACATAAATTTTACCTGCAACTATATAGAATATGATAAGTTATGCAGATTCTTGTCATGTAACTGCCTTGTTTCTATTTTGCATCTAAAAATCTAAATTTTAATTTTTATTATTTTGCTAGAATTTGGTAAATCCACTTTTGGCCTTCAACACTGCCTAAATCTTTCTGAGCATGCTCTGGATCAGACTCAAGCATGACTTATCCGAAAACTGATATCAAGTCTCTACTACCCATTCCCAATGTTGGTGCACACTGGTTGACTCACTTGGGTATGTATACAACTTTTTCTTCAACTCTACACCCAAGTGTTTAATTGGGTTGATGTCTTGGGACTGTGAGAGCCAATCCAGCACCTCATCTTCATTGTCATTCAGCCATTTAAGCGCCAATCTTGTCGTAAGGTTTGGGTTGTTGTCCTGCTGGAACACCATGTAATCCTTTTCATAATCATAGCACTCAAGTGTACAAAGTAACTCGTCTTGTAGGACACTCACACAAAGCTCAACATTCAGACCGTCAACAATCCTGGTCAAGTATCGAATGCTATTGGCTGTGAAACAACCCCATATCATTAGGCTTCCTCCACAAAACTTGATAGTTCCTTCAATTTCTCAAACCGTTAGCTCCCCTTTTTGTCTTGTTTCTTCCAGAACCCATTTGCCCCATCAGAGCCTAGTCTATTGATTTCATCTCATAGCTTCAAAAACCTGTCTTCCATCTTGCACTGTTCACTTTTCAAACTTCTTTGCAAACTGTTATGATGATATTGAAGTTGAGGCTTCTTCATCTTTTTTTAAGCCACCATTCCAGACTTTTGTAATGCGCGTTGCACAGTGCTTGCATAAACATCTGTGATCTCACTATTACGAAGCATATGAGCTACAAGCAATATCATGTTTGTCGCACCAAAACCTTTTAGACCTTGTGATGAACTGACTTTTTAACGCCAATATTTTGGTTGAACGTCCACTTCTAGGCTTTTGAATGAATGGATGGACCTCGTTTTGTATTCTTCCAACTGTTATGGCACTCCCATGATGCTGTTTGTAAATTTTCTTGTCTGTGAGACCGTTATTGATGAGCTGGGTAATGCTGTTTCTGTTTTCTTGGGAAATCTTCATGGCTGCTTGTTGATTTGAACCAGGGACATTTCACTTGGGAATCCACCTAATAAAACAATGAGATTTTAGGAAATGTGAGAAAAGATTGTAATTTTTTCAATACAGGAAAGAAAAATATTTCAAACCCCAGGTGAAAAACAGTAACAATGCAGTAACATGACAAAAATCTGGATAAGTAATCATTTGCTAAATAGCTGCAAATTTATGGATGAAATAGCCAACATGATTGTCAAAAAAATGGAGGTAGTCTCACACTCACAGATGTACATGTTTCTTACCCTGGAATATATGTCCTTCAACCTGGTATATACGTCCCTCATCCTGTTATTATATGTCCCTTATCCTGGTATAAATAGTGTATCCTCCATCCTGATATATACAGTGGAGAAAAAAGGTATTTAGTCAGCCACTAATTGTGAAAGTTCTCCCACTTAAAAAGATGAGAGAGGCCTGTAATTGACATCATAGGTAGACAACAACTATGAGAGACAAAATGAGAAAACAAACCCAGAAAATCACCGCGTCTGATTTGGCAAGATTATTTTTGCAAATTATGGTGGAAAATAAGTATTTGGTCAATAACAAAAGCTAATTTCAAAATTTTGTTATATATCCTTTGTTGGCAATGACAGAGGTCAAAGGATTTCTGTAAGTCTTCATAAGGTTGACACACACTGTTGGTGGTATGGTTGGCCCATTCCTCCATGCAGATCTCCTCTAGAGCAGTGATGTCTGGGTCTGTAACTGGGCAACACGGACTTTCAACTCCCTCCAAAGGTTTTCTATGGGGTTGAGATCTGGAGACTGGCTAGGCCACTCCAGGACCTTCATATGCTTTTTACAAAGCCACTCCTTCATTGCTCTGGCAGTGTGCTTGCGATTATTATCACGCTGAAAGACCCATCCATGTTTCATCTTCAATGCCCTTGCTGATGGAAGGAGGTTTGCACTCAAAATGTCACAATACATGGCCCCATTAATTCTTTCATGTACATGAATCAGTCATCCTGTTCCCTTTGCAGAGAAACAGCCCCAAAGCATGATGTTGCCACTCCCACACTTCACAGTAGATATGGTATTCTTTAGTTCTTTAGATGCAATTCAGCATTCTGTTTCCTCCAAATATGACGAGTTGTGTTTCAACCAAACAGATCTTCTTTGGTTTTATCAGACCATATGACATTCTCCCAGTACTCTTTTGGATAATTCAAATGCTCTCTAGTAAACTTCACACGAGCCTCGACATGTACTGGCTTAAGCAGGGGGACATGTCTGGCACTGCAGGATCTGAGTTTATGGAGGCGTAGTGAGCTACTGATGGTAGCCTTTGTTACGATAGTCCCAGCTATATGTAGGTCATTCACTAGATCGCCCTGTTTGGTTCTGGGATTTTTGCTCACCGTTCTTGTGATCATTTTGACCCCACGAGATGAGATCTTGCATGGAACCCCAGATCAAGGGAGATTATTGGTCTTGTATGTCTTCCATTTTCTTATTATTGCTCCCACAGTTGATTTCATCACACCAAGTTGCTTGCCTATTGCAGATTTAGTCTTCCCAGCCTGGTACAGGGCTATAATTTTGTTTCTTGTGTCCTTTGACAGCTCTTTGGTCTTCACCATAGTGGAGTTTGGAGTGTGACTGTTTGAAGTTGTGGACAGGTGTCTTTTAAACTAATAAGTTCATACAGGTGCTATTACTACAGGTAATGGGTAGATGACAGAGGGGCCTCTTAAAGAAGAAGTTACAGGTCTGTGAGAGCCAGAAATCTCGCATGTTTTTAGATGACTAAATACTTATTTTCCACCATAAAAAAAAAAAAAAAAAATCTTGCCAAATCAGACAAAGTGTTTTTTTGGATCTGTTTTCTCATTTTGTCTCTCATGGTTGTGGTCTACCTATGATGTCAATCACAAGCCTCTCTCATCTTTTTAAGTGGGAGAACTTGCACAATTGTTGGCTGACTAATTACTTTTTTGTCCCCACTGTATATCCTCCATGGTATATATGACCCCCATCTTTTTATTTATGTCCCCAATCTAGGTATATATATCCCTCATCCTTGGTTCCTTGGTTCCTTCCTGGTATATATGTCACCCTTCTACCACTGTTCTTTAGCACATTAAGAAAAAAAAATCTACCTACCTTCCTTCATTCTCACGTCACGACATGTGACATCCTCTTCTCTAGTCGGCAGAGAGGCTGGCAGCTGACATCAGTGTGCCGGCTATGGTGGTGTATGACATTACATGGTAATGTCGACATCAGCTGCTGGCCTCTGATTTGCCAACGGCATGTATGGCAATACAGGGACTCATTGGGTCTCTGCGCCACAATACTCTTCCGCTAAATGTGTGTCCAAAGATGCACATCCAGCTGTTGTTGGCACTGGCGTTGGCAAGTCCTTGCAGCATGAGCCTGGTTGCAGTCACAATCTCTGTGACCGTGACCATTTCGCCCCTGTTTACATGGCTATGACCTGGTAGTCATAGTCTACCAACGTGGTCCATTCCTACAACTTTTTTTGCTCACCTCTAATGACAATTCTTGTGAATCATTGTCCCTTAGGCTCTGTGTGCACTAGGCCGTTTTGCACGCGGATTTACCCGCAGATTTGCTGCGGAAATTTCTTGAGAAATGTCTGCAATCTTTGTGCAGACATTTCCCAGCAAATCCTATGAGAAAAAAAAATAGCTGTGCGCACACTGCGGATTTTTCTCAAGAAATTTCCTTGAGAAAATTTTCTCGAGAAACCTTCTTGAGAAAATGAGAATGTCCATTATTTTCCGCAGGTACCTGCGGTATACCCCCGGAATTTCACTTCATTCACTGTAATGTAATCGCGAAATTCCGGGGGTATACCGCAGGTAGAAAATGATGTGCGGTATACCCCCGGTATAGCCGCGATTTACCTGCGGTAATGCTCATCGCTGCCTGCGGTTTTGCAGGAAGCGATGTCATTATGCCAGGAAGAGGAAGCGGAGCAGAGTAAACACACACGTCACACTCCCTGGACACCGCACAGAAGCACTTCCGTGCAACCTCCAGGTGCCCGTGCAGTCTGTGTCCCGCTCCAGCCTCGCGGCTGCCTGCACTGCAGTGTCAGTGTGTGCCCGCAGTGTCAGCAGCTTGTCACGCTGCAGCGCAGGCAGACACTGACACAGGCAGACACTGACACTGCACTGCAGGGTGTCAGTGTCTGCCCGCAGTGTCAGCAGCCTGTCACGCAGCAGCGCAGGTAGACACTGACACCCTACAGTGCCGGCAGCCGCGAGGATGACGAGCGCTGCTGTCAGGAGGTGAGATCATTACCTGCTGTGACGATCTCCTGCCTCCTGACGTCACCGCTGTCACTGCTGCCTATGCCCGTCTCGCGGGCGGCCCGAGACTGTCACTAGCGGTGACGTCATGGGCTCTCGCGATACTTCTGACAACGCGGCGGGCATAGAAGTCAGTGACAGCGCTGACGTCAGCAGTACAGGAGATGATCACAGCAGGTAATGATCTCATCTATGCTCCTGATGGCAGCGCTCGACATCCCCTGCAGTGACCTGGGCTACTGATGTTAGCTCAGGTCACTGCATTGCTCTCCCAGCCAATGGGGAACATTCTGTTCTTCATTGACTGGGACAGCGGCTATGGTATGGATCGCCGTGCCCCCCCCCCCCGATTGGATTACGCCGGACGTGGAATTGATTGTTCTTTTCAATAAATTGGTTAAAGAGGGAGTGTTTTGGGGAGTGTTTTTTTAAATAAAACTTTTTTGTTGTCTATTTTTTATTTCTTACTGACTGGGTTGGTGATGTTGGGTATCTGATAGACGCCTGACCTCACCAACGCCAGGGCTTGATGCCAGGTGACATTACACATCTGGCATCAACCCCATATATTACCTCGTTTGCCAACGCACCAGGGCAACGGGATGAGTTGGGGCGAAGCGCCAGGATTGGCAGGTCTAATGGATGCGCCACTTCTGGGGCGGCTGCGGCCTGCTATTTTTAGGCTGGGGAGTGTCCAATAACAGTGGACCTCCCTAGTCTGAGAATACCAGACCACAGCTGTCCGCTTTACCTTGGCTGGTGATCCAATTTGGGGGGGACCCCACGTTTTTTGTTTTAAATTATTTATTTAATGTAAAATAACAGCGTGGGGTGCCCTCTATTTTGGATTACCAGCCAAGGTGAAGCTGCCAGCTGTGGTTTGCAGGCTGCAGCCGTCTGCTTTACCCTAGCTGGCTACAAAAGATGGGGGGACCTCACGTCGTTTTTTTTTTAATTATTTTTTTTTTTTATGGCTAAATACAAGGCTAAGCACCCTTTAGTGCCACATGAAAGTCACTACAGGTTGCCAGCTTAGAAAATGCAGGGAGGTGGGACATTATATAGGTCTTTCTCATCTATCTATCTATCTATCTATTTAACTATCTATTCATCTATCCATCTTTCACTCTATCCATTATCTGTCTATCGATTATCTATATTATTTATTGCAAAACCGCAGGGACCAACCTGCGGTAAATCCGCGGTAAATCCGCGGCAAATCCGCGGCAAATCTGTGGCAAATCCGCATGCGTTTTTCCCGCGGATTTTTCCGCAGGTGCGGAAATCTTCAACTCCCAGAAGTTTCTCAAGAAATTTTCTTGAGAAAAATCACTTTTCTAGTGCGCACAGAGCCTTTCAGTAATTACCTACAAACAATGCTGTTCCTACTCAGGTCAACAGGAGGAGCTCTAACCAGAGGGAGGAGTTAGTGAGGTAGTGAGGAGAACCAGTTAGAACCACTCAGTTCTAGTCAGGCAGAGTTTTTAAGTCAGAGTGAGAAAAGTGACAGTTGGAAGCAGACAGTTGAAGAGAGAGGAGCTTGAGTGAGGAGCTGGAGTAGTGCGGACATGCGAGCTGGGGTCTGGGGCTAAGATAGCTAAGCCCAGAAAAGCAAGGTCTGCAGAGAGGCACAAGAGGAAGATTCTGGGGAGAGTGGAGCTGAACCGGCTCGCTTCAGAAGAAAACGCCAAAAATCGGACACTGGAGTCCATGGTTGCCAGGGTGCTTGAGGCCTGGTAACCGAATCTGAAGGGCAGGAAGATTGCAGGTCTCCTGGCCCCAAAACAACACAAAGGTACAGCCACACATCAGGGACTCTGATTCGTTGCCAGCAGAGCTGCACCAGTGAAGGCCCGCGCAGCCTACCATATGGGTAACGGGTAGTACCACAAGTCCCAGCAGAGAGGGCCTCCTTTGGACTAACACAGCAGGGTTCTGTAGAAGAGAAGAAGGGCGTAGGGAGAAGGCCTCAATACTCACCTGGCCAGGGAGATACCCCCCCAACTGCTTCCAGGCCAACCGGATCGCTACCATCATCTGTACCGGTCTTCCAGGACTTAACCGGTTGTTGCAAAGTAAAAGTAAGGAGGTAAAGAAACTGCTGTGTTGGTCCGTTATTATCCGTATCCCGACCCTGCACCCTGAAGTTCACCAGGTTCCCAAAATAGACTTTGCAACCGTACCCCGGGGTCTCGCTCCACCTGTGGGGAGCAAGATCACCTCAGCTGCGCCATCACCAACTGCCCCGGGGAACCCGCAGAGCAGCGGCGGCCCAGAGAGCCGCAAAAACCACAGGTCACAAATTTTACTTAATATTAACAACTCACATCATCATCATCCCTTTATTATTGAGACACTGTTAGGGTCACGGAGCCGCTGACATCCCAAGACTAGTCTGACCCGGTTCCGAGTGCCCCCGGCCCTGGGGCGAGCGTGTCACTTGCACACCTTGATAACGGACGTTGTATACTTACGCCGCACTGTCCTCATTATACAAATACACAACACCTGTTCTTCTTCACCCAATAAGCATCCCAGTTAACACAGTTTGGAATTGAAAAATCTGAATAAAGCTGGAGTCACACAATCATATGGCATCCGATGCGAGTTCATTGGATGCGATATGCTAATGACCCTCGGCTCAGGCTCTGCTGCCAGCATTAGCCGAATGTCATGCAACTGGGATCCGATCCTGCAATGAGATCTTAGCTGCGAGGGAGAGGGTGGAAGCTGCAGATGAGAAGGAGGGATCACTCTCCCCATCTCCTCCATTGTCAGCTGATGCGATTATCGCACTGCACTCTGGTGTCATCCGAGTGCAGTCCGATGTTTCTCTCACACCCATAGACCTTTATGGGTGTGAGTGACACGTCTCTCGCTGATAATCACAGCATGCTGTGACTTTTCACTCATCCAGAATCTGGATGAGAAAAAAGCTAACCTCTGCTCTCTCTCATTGAATAACATTTGTCCGAGTGCAATGCGAGATTTTTTTTCATTGCACTCGTCTGAGTCATACTATAAAGTGCGCGCACCCTAAAAATGATGATATGGTCAAAATACTTACTTGCCTAATAATTCTGCACCGTAACATTATTAATGCTAGTTGGATGCCCTGTTGGAGATTTTGCATTGGATCTGTTGAGCTTTAAATTACACCACTTTCACGCAGACAGTAACATTTGGTGAAATTTTTGTTAAATTTAGGGTCAATAGGTGGAATACATCCTCAAAATCTTCACACAAGAAGCACTTGTGTCCAAACCACCCAGAATTATTCACTTAGTTTTATAAAACATCACTCTCTCCTATTGACTACCACCAAACAATTAGATATTTTAGTTTTCAGAAAGCAATATTTTAAAAACTCCATTATAGGGGTTGTCTCACCTTCTTCTTACATGGGTAAAGTGCTTCTAAAAACAAATAACTGCAACTTACTACTTATTAAAAAATCCTCTACTTTTTCAGGAATGGAGGGATATTCAACTTGATCATCTACTGCTCATTACTAGTGATGAGCGAGTACTAAAAACATCGGGTGCTCGAGGCTCGGGCAGAGCATCCCAAGATACTCGTGTACTCGGCCCGAGCACCGAGCCCAATGTTATCCTATGGGAGACCCGAGTATTTTTCTGAAATGACCCCCGGCAGCATGTAGAAACCCTAAAAATGTCACAAACGTCTCAGAAGAGTGCTCAAATGACATGGCAACAGCATGGGGAAGACCCCTTGAAGCATTTATCACTCAAAAGTCACAGCTGTGAACAATTTTGTCCGAGTTTTACGCCATTTTTACGAACTCACCAGAAAACCTTCCAAAATGACACCAAAATGAATTTTCATGGCGGAAATGTTAAGGGCACATACCCAATAGTGAGATAGAGCTGGTGTATGTTACTTTTTGAGATTAATACATGAAAGATTTTACGTAAAACATTGTGTGGCACTCCGATGTCCAAAACGCACGTTTTGTGCTTTTTACTAGCGATGTCGGTCATTTTTTTTTTCATTCTATCTCCCGTCGGTCGGTCTCGCTCTGTCGGTCTCTCTCTGTCTTGTCTGTCCCCCTCTCACAGTCTGTCGGTCATTCTCCCCCCTCTCTCTTACTTACCGTTCCCCGATCTCCGGCGCGGCGCTGCACAGCTGTTCACTAAACTCCGGCGGCTTTTCCTCTTTTGAAAAAGCCGGCCGCTCGATTAAACAATCTCGTATTCCCTGCTTTCCTGCTTTTCGGCGCCTATGATTGGTTGCAGTGAGACACGCCCCCACGCTGAGTGACAGGTGTCTCACTGCACCCAAACACAGCAGCCGGTGTGTGTGTGTATACTGTGCAGTGAAATAAATAATTAAATAATTAAAAAAAACGGCGTGCGGTCCCCCCAATTTTAATACCAGCCAGATAAAGCCATACGGCTGAAGGCTGGTATTCTCAGGATGGGGAGCTCCACGTTATGGGGAGCCCCCAGCCTAACAATATCAGTCAGCAGCCGCCCAGAATTGCCGCATACATTAGATGCGACAGTTCTGGGACTGTACCCGGCTCTTCCCGATTTACCCTAGTGCGTTGGCAAATCGGGGTAATAAGGAGTTAATGGCAGCTCATAGCTGCCACTAAATCCTAGATTAATCATGTCAGGCGTCTCCCCGAGATTCCTTCCATGATTAATCTGTAAATTACAGTTAAAAAACACACACACCCGAAAAATCCTTTATTAGAAATAAAAAACACTAACAAAGTCCCTCATCACCAATTTATTAACCCCGACAAACCCTCCATGTCCGGCGTAATCCACGGACCTCCAGCGTCGCTTCCAGCTGTGCTGCATGAAGGTGACAGGAGCTGCAGAATACACCGCCGCTCCTGTCAGCGTCACACAGCAACTGAAGACAGCCGCGCGATCAGCTGAGCTGTCACTGAGGTTACCTGGATCCAGCGGTGGATGTAGCGGTGGCCGCGGGTAACCTCAGTGACAGCTCAGCTGATCGCGCTACTCACCGCCGCTCCGGTCAGCTCCATGCAGCAACTGAGGTGAGTATCGCGATCAGCTGAGCTGTCACTGAAGTTACCTGGATCCAGCGGTGGATGCAGCGGTGGCCGCGGGTAACCTCAGTGACAGCTCAGCTGATCGCACTACTCACCGCCGCTCCGGTCAGCTCCACGCAGCAACTGAGGTGAGTATAGCGATCAGCTGCTGTCACTGAGGTTAATCACGGCACCGCTGGATCCAGCGGTGGCCGTGAGTTACCTGACTGACAGCAGCTGATCGCGCTACTCACCTCAGTTGCTGTGTGAAGCTGACCGGAGCGGCGGTGTATTCTGCTGCTCCTGTCACCTCCATGCAGCAGAGCTGGACGCAACGCTGGAGGACTGTGGAGTACGCCGGACATGGAGGGTTTGTCGGGGTTAATAAATTGGTGATGAGGGACTTTGTTATTGTTTTTTATTTCTAATAAAGGATTTTTTCGGGTGTGTGTGTTTTTTAACTGTAATTTACAGATTAATCATGGAAGGAATCTCGGGGAGACGCCTGAGATGATTAATCTAGGATTTAGTGGCAGCTATGGGCTGCCAATAACTCCTTATTACCCCGATTTGCCAACGCACTAGGGTAAATCGGGAAGAGTCGGGTACAGTCCCAGAACTGTCGCATCTAATGTATGCGGCAATTCTGGGCGGCTGCTGACTGATATTGTTAGGGTGGGGGGCTCCCCATAACGTGGGGCTCCCCATCCTGAGAATACCAGCCTTCAGCTGTATGGCTTTATCTGGCTGGTATTAAAATTGGGGGGACCGCATGGTTTTTTTAATTATTTATTTATTTATTTTACTGCACAGTATAGACACGCCCACCGGCTGCTGTGATTGGGTGCTGTGAGACACCTGTCACTCAGCGTGGGGGCGTGTCTCACTGCAACCAATCATAGGCGCCGGTGGGCGTGGAAAGCAGGGAATATGAGACGGCTGTGTTCAGAGCACAGCGCGCCCGCCGGTATAAAGGCTCGGTCACGCTGTGCAGGCCGGCCAATCACTGCAATTCCACAACTAACAGGGCTGTGGCATTGCAGTGGCCTGCCAGCCAATCCCTGCATGAGGGCTGGCTCTCAAAAGAGCGCCAACATGCAAAGATGAAGACCACGAGTACAGCACGAGTATCGCGAAATTACTCGGTACCCGCCGAGTAGCCCGAGTACAGTGATACTCGTGCGCGTACCGAGTAGTAACAAGCATACTCGCTCATCACTACTCATTACTTATTTGCCACCTCTGCAGTCTGTGTGCTGGATCTGGTCAGCTTTACCACTCCTGCACTCTTCTGATGCTGATGGTGCAAAGCTACCACTGCTTGCAACTTGGGAGAGCGCACAGTTTGGACTAGTGGCTCAGCCTTGCCGCTGGTCTAAAGTGTCAATTATCTGGAGCACACTGCTTCCTGGAAAGCAGGAAGCTAGAAAGCAAGGGAGTGGCGTGCCCTTGAAGAAATAAGATGGGACAACACCTTAAAGAGGACAAACCAGCAGGATTTTGCTATACGAGGTAAAGGCAGGGCCATACAGGCACTAAGATGCTTGAATCCAGACATACCCGTTATAGAAAGATCTGATGCTTATTTGATGAAATATCTTTAATCAAAGTTACAAAAAAGCACTGCACTTTGATGTGTGCAACATGGGTGGGCCTTGTGGGTTCGCTCCTCGATATTATTCATCCTCCTGCGTCCTCTGGCTTGCCCCCTTTTCTTTATTTGAATATCGCGCCACACCGCTATCGCAGTTTCTGGTGGTGCATGCACATTGCAACAGTACTAAGGTCTTCATTAAAATGGTGCCAGAGTGCGCGCAATCTGAGGCGCCATTTTATTGAATACACTGCAGTGAAGACTAAAGGCTACTTTACACGCTGCGATATCGGTCCCGATATCGCTAGCGTGGGCACCCGCCCCCATCGGTTGTGCGACATGGGCAAATCGCTGCCCGTGTTGCACAACATCGCCCAGACCCGTCACACATACTTACCTGCCCGGCGATGTCGCTGTGACCGGCGAACCGCCTCCTTCCTAAGGGGGCGGTTCGTTCAGCGTCACAGCGACGTCACAGCTGCGTCACTGAACCGCCGCCCAATAGCAGCGGAGGGGCGGAGATGAGCGGGACGTAACATCCCGCCCACCTCCTTCCTTCTGCATAGCAGCCGGGAGGCAGGTAAGGAGAGCTTCCTCGTTCCTACGGTGTCACACGGAGTGATGTGTGCTGCCGCAGGAACGAGGAACAACTTCGTTACTGCTGCAGTAACGATATTTGAGAGTGGACCCCCATGTCACCGATGAGCGATTTTGCTTGTTTTTGCGACGATGCAAAATCGCTCATCGGTGTCACACGCAACAACATCGCTAATGCGGCCGGATGTGCATCACAAAATCCGTGACCCCCAATGACTCCGCATTAGCGATGTTGTAGCGTGTAAAGCCCCCTTAAGTGAAGCATCGGCGCATGCGCAGATTTTTATTTTATTTTTACATCTGTGCACGCACCGATGTTTCTCATAGTCTTCATCCCAGTGTGTTCAATAAAATGGCACCGGAGATCGAGGTACCACGCATGCACTTACTCCAGAGCCATTTTAATGGAGACTTGAGTACTGTGGCACTGCGCACGCACCGCCAACAGCAGCAATGATGGCGCAACACGATATTCAAATACAAAAAATACAAAAAAAGGATGCGGCCAGGAGGACACTGGAGGAGGAGGAATAAACGCAAGGACCCGACCCACAAAGACCTACCCATATTGCACACATCAATCAAAGTGCAATGCTTTTTTGCAACTTTAAAGATATTTAATCAACCAAGAATTAGATCTTTCTATAAGGCTGCAGTCACACTATTGCTTCTGATACAATATGCTAATGACCCTTGGCTCCCACTTTGCTGTGAGCGTGAGCCGAGTGTCATGCGACTGTGGTCTGGTCCTGAGATCGGATCACAGTGTGACGCCCCTGGACTATCAGGTCGTCACAGGGTATTGCACAATCTGCCCTCCCATGCAATATCCACCTCCTTCTTGGTTATGGGTCCCCAACTACATCGTGTTACCTACATCAGCTAATTAAAATCCTGGGAACACTCTGCACCAAACCCACCAGACACACCAGTGGACGCCTGAGTGGAATAGGGTCGCCCACTGGAGGGGTTGGTTAGGGGAGGTCAGGACTGTCAGGAGTGTCAGTCAGTCAAGGAAAGTAGTTTTAGAAGTGAAGGAGAGAGGAGGTCAGGAGCAGGTTTCTAAAGTAGTTACCTATGTGGCAGACGGTGGTCTGGCCCCAGGGGAGCTGGACCCCCGGTCGCAGGGGATCCTAGCAAGGGGCACGGAACTGTCAAGGAGGGCAGCCAGCGGCCTTGCACCATCACCGGGCTGGGACCAGGGCACGACGGGGTACGTCGACCCTAGGTCAGGGAGTAGCGTCAGGCAACCTGACAATTTACCCGACGAGAACGAAGCCTTCAAGATCCACTCTCGACCCACTCCAAAATCGGGGTACTAGCGCAATGAGGGGGATAGGACTTTCCACTCAACAGTCCAGAAAATCTCAAGCGTGAACCCTGAGAGCAAGCTCCCACACTTAGCCATAGTGGGGAGCGGAACCCGGCAAGTTCCATACTACCGGGACCAACAGAGAAGTAACTTAGTGCCAGGAGAAAGGTTACGGATAACCAGGCAGCACCATTGTGGAAGGGACCCGAACTAAGCTCCCCTCAGCGGCAGCGGTTTCCAGAACTTTGGTTTATCCAGTTGTCGGTGTCAGCTTAATGGACTGAGTGAGTACAAAAGTGACCCCTTTGCACCCAACGGCACTCCCCAAACACCATCACCGTGTCCCGGGGCATCCCCCTACCTGTGGACGGTTCTAACACCTGGCTGCCTCACTCCATCGCCCCCGGGTACTCCCAACTGCAGCGGTGGTGTGGCGCCCTGGCCTAGCCAGGTCGTCACAGATAACATGCAAACACCCCCCACCCCCATTAGACAGGGACAACAGCCAAACAAAAACCCTTATTGCCTCCCTCCAGTGTCTGATGTCCACACCAGGTGGGGTGGAGCTAAGTGGTTGGCTCCACCCACCGAGGAGTTCACAGGCCTGGAGGCGGGAAAAGTGTCAGTTAGAAGTGAGGAGTGGAGAGATAGAGTTTGGAGTTTGAAGTGAGAGGAGTCAGCACTTGGGTGTCTGGGTTGTAGCCCAGGCACTGACAGGAAGGTTGGCAGACGGTGGTGGCCGTCTGCAGGAGTGGTGGAGCAACGCAGAACCGTAGGATCGGGGACGGAAGACGGCCCGCCGGTACCGAAGTGAAGCCAGCACACACAGGCAGGGCCATCGGACCCCGACCAGGCTTGGAGCTGCCGTCAATAGTCAGATCCGAATGTGACTGGAACCCCAGGGGTTCCACAACAGCAAAAGTCCCGATTGAAGGCAACCGCCCACACCGTGAGGGTATACAGCTACCGCCTCAGGCTAGAGACCCAAGGGCCAGCGTCTGTGGGCAAACGGGCTCCTCCGGTACCCATAAACTGGGGAGCGGACTACCGTTGGGAATCCATAGGAGTCAGAAAGAGAACATCAAGGTGCAGGGAAAGACAGCCGCCATCACCTGTCCGGGGAGAGACACTGCAGCCGGCTGCGGGACCCGTCCATCCAGCCGTTTGGTTTACCGAGGACTTTGTACCTTTCTTGCTGAATGAGTACACCCGTGCCATCCGGCACCGCGCCGCGCTGTCCCTGCAACCCTGCACCTCACCAACCCTGCCTGCCCGTCACATCATCGGGCCCCGGAACCACCGACCCCTACCCACGGAGGGGGAAAACAACATCCCAGTTGCTCCCTACCATCGCTCCCGAGATCCCCGTCACCAGCAGCAGTGGTGCCTATCTTCACCACGACCCGTGGGTGGCGTCACGGACTAAATCCCCCATACCAACCACCCTTTTCACTCACGGGCGAGGAGCGCCGCTCGAGTCACCGGATCTGCCCACCGCTCGAGCCACCGAGCAGCCATCGCAGCAGCGCCGGACCCGAGCGTTAGCGAGCGCAGCGCAGCGGCGTCCTCCCCGCCCGCGACAGTGGTACTCCACATTACCACACACCACAGGTGGCGTCACGAACTCTAAACTCAATCCCCTGTAAATACCCCCCTTCATTTGAGTGGCCGCATGACCCCTTGGTCCGGAGACCCCTCGAGCCACCGCGGATCTGGATCCGAGCAGCCCGGCTGCTGGCATGTGGACGGCAGACCTCCTGCGGGGGAGAGGGTGGGAATCCCCGGGCGGGATCCCCCATCTCCTTTATTGTCAGCCTGTGCAGTTGGATAACATCTGAGTGTAGTCCGATGTTTCTCTCGCACCCATAGACTTGTATGGGTGCGAGTGATATGGCTCTCGCAGACAATCGTGGCATGCTGCAATTTTTTCCTTAGTCTGATTAGTCCTGAAGAAAAACTCACAGATGTGAGCTACAGCATTGTCTAACATGAGGCTGAGTGCAATGTGAGATTTTCTCACATTGCAATCGTGCGAGTCATATGCAAGTGTGACTCTACCCTAACAGGTATGCCTGTATTCTGCAGCTTAGTGCCTGTATGGCACTGTCTTTACCTCATATAGCAAAATTCTGCTGGTTGTTACTCTTAAAAAAACATAATAGCTTACAAATATTTGTCACTTATGGGATTCTTGAGCCAATGAGTTTCTGCTGCAACCTGTTAAGTCAGATTTTGGGTACACTGCGGGTCCACAGCTGAGCTCAGTGACCATATATTCTGTGAACCACCTGTCGTGTCCCTAAAGCAACACAGTCTGAGTGTACTGTTGTCTACTCATCCTTTACTATGGAAAGTCCTATAACAACAACAGTGAAGCTTTTAATGGCCATTTTTTATGCCTGTAAAGCCCTTCTTTAATACTTTTTTTCATATGTTGTTCCCCATCCTTCCATTTTACTAAAGTGTGTCATTACACCAATGAGCAATAAGTTTAAGTGCAACAAAATGTGCAAACGACTGCATATGGGCGGCTTGTGCCCCATTGAAATGCATTGCAGAACAAGCCACTAAAACATATGACTTTTTTGTCTTCCTCTTCTGCAAAAGACAAAGCATCTGCTTCAGGTCGGACTAATGATATAGATGACTGGTCCATGAATTCTTAAGAGGAAGAGGAATGAATTAAAAGTAGTGTAACTTAACATGTTTAATCTGCATTACAATGCCGGAAGCTAAAAGAAACCTCCCAATGTGGGGCAACAAACTGATGTAAATTGGGGTTCTAGTGTTGCAAATAAGGATTCATTAGATCGACCATATAATTGTAATGACAAAAGACAGCAGGCCAATGAGGAATAAAAGAAAATCTTCCTAAGTGCAACATCTAATAAAACATGATCATCTGTTCATTTGTGAGTGACACTAAGCAGTCTATGTCCTCTCCTCGTGAGATACGCCGCTTCTTTTATTTCACAATATATTCCCTGACGTATTAGTTACACAGTGGTATTAAACATTCAGAGTTTTTCATGATAATAGAGAGATACCATTTCAAGACGTGAATATATTTTAGATGCCTGAATGGATGTGTGTGATGTCTGATGTGACCATTTGCCCACCTTTGTGCCACAATGAATACCCTGTGTATCTGAGCAAAAGTATAGAGTGTCCTCCTCTGCTGTTCCCCTGACCGGAGTTTTGTCGCTTGTTACAACTTTTCGATTCTCTAAGACTTGAAACTTTTAACCTAAGATTAACAGATTTTAAATAGATACATAGATAGTGTATATGCGTGACACATAGAGAGGTGAGACATAAGTGAAAGGGACCATCCATACTGAGATACACCTGAAAGTGGTTTGATGGATTTTGCACTTTTTGATCAAAAAATGTTAACTAAGTACCTTAATTTATTAACGTTAATACAATAGCAATATACGAGTTCATGTATTTATATATTGCAGTGTAATGACATACGGTTGGTATGTAATAGTTTACATAGATCAAAATAGCAGAGGTACTGTATCAGTTGCCTCAGGTATCTGGAAGCTAAGGGTCCCAGATGCTCTTCTGCCCATAATCAGACATCAATATATTGTAGGTGGAGAATATTTGTTACATATATATATTTTTTTTACTGAGGTTTAGAAGGTACAAGTTGGGATATTGGGATATTTGTCTCAACAACGGGGACAAATAACCCAACATAGGGCTCGGTTCCACTTGCGTTTTGCATGAACGAGTGCAATCCGATAAAACATCAGATTGCTCTCACTCTAGTGCAAAACTATGGGGCAGTGTCCATCTGTGATTGATTTCTCATGCCATATTGGCATGAGAAATTAATCGCAGCATACAGTGCCTGGCAGCAAGTCTCAACTCACGCACCCCCATACAAGTCTATGGGTGCGTGTGAAACATCACACTGCACTCGCATGTCATCCGAGCGCAGTGCGATATACAAAGAGACAGGCCAGAGAAGAGATGGGGTGAAAGTGCTCCCTTCCTCTTCTCCACAGCTGTCACATGATCGCAAGATCGGAACACAGTCACATGACCCTCGGCTGACGCTCGTAGCAGAGGGTCATTAGTATATCGCTTCCATTCCTCTCACATCGGAACCTATGCTCAAGTGCAAGTGTTCACTGAGGCCTTAGTGACATTATCCTTAAATCAATCTGGATTGGATAAGATATAAAAAAAAAGACCCGCACATCCAACAGGTGTGAACAGGTGACAGCTGAAAACACAGTATAACTATAAAACACATACAGCTGCACTTTAAAATGCTAATAATGAATAAGTGAACTCTGGTATTGCATTACTGCTATAGAAATATTTGAAAAAAGAGATATTTAGCTTACATATTGGCCAATGCATGTGAGCCCGATAACCAACGGCAAAGTATGTCTATATATGCCTCTATCTGGGTTAAAAATCTACGGTACATGTCTGGGCAGTTAGGCTAATGCAAGACCAGTGTTCCATTATTCATTATTAGCATTTTAGTGTGCAGCTGTATGTGTTTTGTAGTTATAATGTGTTTTCAGCTGGCACCTGTTCACTCCTGTTGGATGTGCGGGTCAGTATTTTTGATATATTTGTAGTGCATTCTTTCCTATTAAGCACTCTGCCCTATAACCAGGCTGTGTTTATTGAAAAAAAACCCATAAAATTTAATTTTCCCATCTCAAAGTTATAAAGATCTGTATAGCACCTGTGGGCTCAAGATGCTCGCTACACCTTTGTGATAAATTCCCCAAGGGGTATGGCTTCCAAAATGGGGTCACTTGTGGGGGGGTTTCCACTGTTTAGTCAAATCAGGAGCTTTGCAACAGCAGCATGGTGTCTATATATTCCAGCCAAGGTGCACTCCAAAAGTCAAAAGTTGCTGTTTCTCTTCTGAATCCTGCCGTGTACCCAAACAGTAGTTTTCCATCACATGTGGGGTGTCAATGTACTAAGAAGAAATTATACGTCAAATTGTGCAGTCCATTTTCTCCTGTTAACTTTGAAAAAAATGAATATTTTGGGGATAAAACATTTTAATGGAAAAATATATTTTTTCCATTTTCATGGCTCAACAATATTAAATTCTATGTATTCAAGCTAATTTTGTGTTCCAAAAGTCAAATGGTGCTTGTTCCCTTCTGAGAGTTGAATTGTACCCAAGTTTTCCACCACATATGTGGTATCAGAGTTTTCACAAGAACATTTATGGATCATGTTCTGCCTTGTGAAAATGCAAAATTTGGAGCTAAATTAACATTTTTGTGGGATAAAGTAAAATGTTCATTTTTTTCCTTCCATATTGCTTTAATATTTGTGATACACCACAAGGGGTTAGTAAAATTCTTAAATGCGGTTTTGAAAACTTTCAGGGTTTTTGTAAATGGTATCCCTTTTTGGTATTTTGTTACATAGGCCCCTCAAAGTCACTTGTGGTCCGTAAAAAAATTAATTTTGTAAATTTTGTTGGAAAATAAGAAATTGCTGATTAACTTTTAATCCTTCTAACTTCCTAACAAAAATAAATTATGTTTCACAAATAGTACTGATGTAGACATGGATACAATGTTATTTATTAACTACTTTGGGTGATATAACTGTCGGGTTTAAGGGCAAAACAATTAAAACATTAAAAATTGTGAAGTTTTCAATTTTTTTCGCCAAATTTTCATAAATAAATGCAAATGATATCAACCTTAATTTACCACAAACATGAAGTATAGTGTATCATGAAAAAAAGAGTCTCAGAATCACTGGGATGTGTTGAAGTGTTCTAGAGTTATTACCACGTAAAGTGACGCCAATCAGATATAAAAAAGGAGGCTCAGTGCTTAACCTCTTCACAACCTTTGCCTTGTCTGTCCCTTTACTGAGGGCTTGCGCTGAGATATTTTTTCCTGCGCATGTCAGCTGATCTGATCGACTGACTTGCAGCTAACAGACACTGGTGGGAAATCCACCCACATCTGCAAACTAGTTAGATTTGGCTGCCAAACACTGAGAGCACAATAAAACACATATCAGCGGGGAGTGCGCCATTCTCCACCATAATCAGTGGCCCCATGAAGTGATCACGTGGTGCTGATGGGTTGTCATGACAGCTGGGACTCAGCTGTCATGAAAACCAACTGTTGCTGTGGGCTGGCATTCACAGGAGATCAGAAAAAAAACCCAAATTAAACCACATACCGTATTTTTCAGTTTATAGGACGCCCCAGATTATAAGATACACCCCAAATTTAGAGGAGGAAAATAGGAATGTTAAAATGAGGGTCCATCTTATAATCCTAGTTGTGTCTTAATCCTAATGCTCACCAGGGGGGATTGGCGGTGGTGGAGAGGCTCAGGAAGGTCACAGGAGTCATAGTCAGCGATGCTGTGGGCTCAGAGGAGGGTGTGTTGCGTCTCAGAAGGGTCAGTGGAAGGAGGGTATGCGATACTGCGGCCTCAGGGGTGTCACGTCGGCGTGCACCATTCATAAGCCAGCGTGCTGCGGGGATGTCACTGTAGTGTCGTGACTCTGGAGGGTCACAGGATGGGGTGTCAGGGTGTCGCTGGACTGGTGGGCATCTGATCTGACTACGGGATCCATTGAATTGCCCGCAGTTGATGCGATGAACTTCAAGAAAATGGCCACGGAGGTGGCGCATGCGCATAAAGGCCTCTGCAGCTATTTTTTTTTTAAATCTATTGCATCAATCTGTGCACACGCTGCCTTCACCACAGCCATTTTCTTGAAGTTCATTGCATCATCCACGGGTGATTCAACAGATCCCGCAGTCAGATCAGACACCTGCTGCCGCTGTGACACTACAGTGACACCCTCAGTATCATCGATCCTGCCTCTTATGACCCCACTCCACCACCGCCGCCCCGGTAAACCATATTCGCATTGTAAGATGCACCTCTACTTTACCCACAGTTTTGGGGGAAAAAAGTGTGTCTTACAATGTGGAAAATACGGTATTTAGTATCACTACATTCAGAAATGCCCAATCTATCAAAATATAAAATAAATTAATCTGTTTGGTAAGGAGCGTAACAAGAAAAAAAAATCAAAAATAACAAAATTACATTTTTTTGTAGCCACAACATTGCAATAAAATGCATCACATCTATTCGAAAATGGTATAATTAAAAATGTCAGCTCAAGATGCAAAAATGTAAGCTATCACACAGCTCAGCTACTGAAAAATGAGAACACTACGGGTCTCAGAAAATGGCGACAAAAGCACAATTCTTTTTTTTTTTTATTTTTTTACAAATTTCTGATTTTTTTTTTCCCAACTTAAAAATAAAACTATACATGTTTGGTATATACGAACTCAGTAAATAAAAAACAATCTTGGAATTGCACTTTTTATGCAGTTTCACCGCAATTGGAATTATTTTCCCATTTTGCAGTACAATACGTAGAAGAGTGAATGGTGTCATTCAAAAGTACAACTTTTTCAGTAAAAAACAAGTGCTCATATGGCTATATTGACAGAAAAATATAAAATTTATGGCTCTTAGAAGAAGGGGAGGAAAAACCAAAACGGAAAAATAGAAAATTGCAAGGTGGTTAATGGCTTTATCTGTCAGCAGTTTGTATGCACACCTAATAAAAGAAGATTTGGTTCTCCCTGAAGCTGTACTACCTACTTTCTTCCATTGATTGGATCATAGCAATTACAAGCAATGGTGAACAGAATTACCTCCTTCAATAAGGCTAGTTTCACACATCCGGCTTTTCGCTGGATTGCCGCATTCGGCACACTCCAGTACAGTGTGATATAGTACAATGGCATCGCAACAACTTCCGGGTCACATGCTCCGGTCACCTGACACATTTTGCGCTGCCATTGTACTGTATACACTGTACTGGAGTGCGCAGAATCCGGCAATCCGGCGAAAAGCCGGATGTGTGAAACGGGCATAAAAGGAACCTGACACCAGATTTGGCCCTTATAACCTGCGGCCACTACCAGTGAGTTCTTACATACAGCATTCTAGAATACTGTATACGAGTGTAAGAGCCCAGGCCGCTCTGTAGAGCGTAAAGAAAAAGACCTTTATTATACTAACCTAAGGAGCTGTTTCATCCAATGGGCATTGCTGCTCTTGGTCCGGCACATCCTCCACCTTGTGCGATCGCCGTCCTCTATCCCAGTACCGTGTGAATGGCGCGTCCTACATCATTAACAATTGCGCTTCTGCACATGTGCACTTTTATCTGACTGGCTAAAAGCAGATCAAAGGATTGTTGTGCACATACGCGGGTGGTCATTGGCCTTTCCTCCCGCCTGCACATTGTGCATTAAAGTACTTTGCTCTGCCCTCAGCCGGGCAGATTAAAGTGTGCATGTGAAGGACCGCTATGGAGGACACTGTGTGGATGATGTTATGACGCATCATCCATAAGGGGCTGGGATGGAGGACGGCGATCGCACAAGATGGAGGAGGCACTGGACGAAGAGCGGCAAAGCCCATCAGACTAGACAGCTCCTAGGTAACTATAGTAAAGGTCTTTTATATGTTATACAGAGCGACCTGGGCTCTTATATACAGTATTTTGGAATGCTATATATAAGGGCTGACTAGTGGTGACAGCAGCTTATAGGGGAAAAACCTGGTGACAGGATCTCTTTAACTGTTTTATAAATTACTTGAGTAGCAGTTATTTCTGTGATTCGACCATATCATTTTATGAATACTTAACATCCATTTAAAATTCTCTGCCATATATAAGTCTAGTACTGTATAAGTAGCGCTTGTATGTATTGGTTTATATAGATTTGTTTATTCATTTTTGGGGGGTAAAACTACTAATTTTATGGCATTTTTTTGGAACACTTTATGATATAAAATCTGTTTTATATGATAAAGATGCACTGTTTCCTCTGCCAGGGAAAACTATGATGTCATTAACCCCTTAACAACCAGCATCAATCAGTCACATAAGTGTATGGAACTGAGGCCACCGCATTCCCGACAGATGAATTTAATGTCATTCAGCCGTCATCTGCCTCTAATAGCACTAAATCGAGCGTAGCTCCACCAGCGGCTGTAAAGCTGTTTAATGTCATTTTAGGTCAGCTGAGTGACCTGTGGAAGTTCGGATTAGAACAGACTTTAGTTAAAAGTTGGGTTTGGGACCCAGACTTGACCAGAATTTGATCCATGACCGTGAGCAAAATATAAGTTAATGGGGACCCAAACGTTGACGCTGTAAAATGTCTGTAAAATAGGCGTAGTTATGGCTAGAAAGCTGCAAAAGGAAGCAAAGCTGTGACATCCTGCAAACAAATGTGGATAGACAATAAATAAAATAAAAAAATTATGTCAGGGTCTCCTTTATTTTTGATAATTTGGAATGCAGGTGAAGAAGACAGCGGTCAGCTTTACCTTCACTCATCATCAAAAAAAGAGGGGATCCCAAGCCATTATTTCAAACTATTTATGTAAATAATTTAAAAAAAAAAAGCGGTGTGGGTTTCTCCAATTTTTGATAACCAGCGAAATTAAAGCAGACAGCTGAAAGCTTGCATTATCAGGTTGGGAAGGCCGATGGTTATTTGGTCTTTCCCAGCCTAAAAATAGCATCCGGCAGCCGTCCCAGAAGTAGCACATGCATTAGATGCGCCAATTGTGGTGCTTGCATGACTCTTCCTGATTGCCCTGGTGAGGTGACAATCGAGGTAATACTTTTGGGGCTGATGTCAACTGTGAATTTACAGCTGGCATCAAGCGTAGGGGTACTAACTCAGTAAGTGTTCAGTTAAAAAACACACACAAAAGGAAAAAATAGTTTATTTGAATAATTCCTCCGCTACACTCCCTCATTCATCAATTTATTGATTAAAAAGAAATCCTCAAAGTTCTGCCAAAATCCAAATGAGGAATGAAGTCTCTCCCGCACTGCCTTGTTCAACAATTTAAGTAATTAAAAAGAAATCCTCAAATTCCCCATGTAATCCAATGGTGTAATGTCCCATGATGCCCATCGAATCCCATGGAGCCTTGTTCTGAGAATTTTTTCAGAACAAGGCACAATAGATCACTTGTGGTCAGCAACAGGAACAGAATTTTTGACAAGCATGAGAAATTTTGGGTCTGCCACCTACTGGGATTAACTTATGAAAAGAATTTATGGCATGTCTAGTTTGAATGTGGCCAGAAGTATGCGTAGAACATACTTGCAGTGACCTGACTGTTTGTTCTTTCCACCGGCAACAGTGAATCCAGACAGCGTGCATGAAGATTAGAGATGAGAAAACCTGAGGTCAGATGTTCGGGTTCGGAAACTGACTTCCAAAAAAAACTAATTTTGGGTTGAAAGTTCGAATGATTTACGAGTGCAAATCACTCAAGTGAGCAGCACTGTGCTTGATAATGAATGATGCTCATCCTAGTGCGAGCTGCTTACAGTGTTTGAACGGCTCACATTTGGGGTAAAATCAGCATGATCAGATGTAGTGTACACAAAAACAAAATTGGAAAACCCAGCCCACCCTATCCCGGAAGTGTTCCGCTTATGGCTGGCAGCATGTGGGTGGAGCCACGAAATGCCCAGTTATTGACTTTAATTGAGGTTCGGATCAAGTCCGGGTCAAAAACCAAACTTTTTTAAGGTTCAAATGTACCTGGCGAATTGAACCTCCAAAGGTTCGCTCATCTCTAGTGAAGATTCATAAGTCTGCAGTCACAAAGAGTAACACTAGACTTGTCTCATAAACTTGGACAACCCATTTAAGGGGCTAAATATATATTATCATCTCAGACATATATGGTATGTCTACAGGATGATATACTGTATGTATGATAGATGAGGGTACAATTACATGTTTGTGACAATGGAGTAGCGGCTGATCTGTTTATGCAAATTTCA
Organism: Anomaloglossus baeobatrachus; assembly: GCF_048569485.1. Classification (NCBI taxonomy): domain Eukaryota; kingdom Metazoa; phylum Chordata; class Amphibia; order Anura; family Aromobatidae; genus Anomaloglossus; species Anomaloglossus baeobatrachus. The sequence continues at coordinate 887,558,445 of NC_134353.1, read as the reverse complement.
AAAATATATGCTGAAACTTGCTTGGCTGTTTTAGAAATTCAAATGATGTTAATAAGCAAAGCTACTCATATATGGCCACCTCTCCACTGACAGTCACTATGGGACAGAAGTCAGTGGAGTAACATTAAAGTTCTAAGAGGGAATCCAGCAAGTATCAGACAATTAAGACATTTCCTATCAATATGCCATAATTGCCTGAGATGTCACAAACTTGGTAATGAGGTCATAGCTGTTAATATTAACCATGAAATACAAGAATCACACAATACAAGGATTTTGCAAAACAAGAAGTTGAAAGAATCTTCAAAAACATTAGTGCATGCTCTCATTATCTCCCGCCTGGACTACTGCAACCTCTTGCTCTGCGGCTTCCCTTCTAACACTCTCACACTCCTATAATCTGTCCTAAACTATGCTGCCCGACAAATCCACTTGTCCCCTCGCTATTCCCTGACCTCACTACTCCCCGACCACTCCTCTCTGCCAATCCCTTCACTGGCTCCCCATTACCGAACAACTTCAGTTCAAAACCTTAACTATGACATACAAAGCCATCCATAACCTGGGACCTCTGTACATCTGTGACCTTGTCTCCCAGTACTTACCTGAATGAAGCCTCCGATTCTTACAAGATCACCTTCTGTCCTGCCCGCTTATCTCCTCTTCACACAATCGCATACAAGATTCCTCTCTAATGCTCTGGAACTCTGCCCCAACACCTCAGACTCTCATCTAACTTTGAAAGATTTCCTCGCCCATCCCTTGTAGGCTGTGAGCCCTCAAGGGCAGGGTCCTTTCTCCTCCTGTACCTGTCTCAGCCTTGTATTGTTCATGAATACTAACCTTTTCACATGTAAAGCACCATGGAATTAATTACGCTATGATAAATAATAGTAATAAAGTTATTTCAGAGAAAACACAAATCATTATCTCTTAATTCAACTCCTAAATATAAGTGCATTGGTTAATTTACTATATTGCTTTTGTACCATCCATCGTCACAATTTTCCAACTTTTTACATTTATGTTCTTTTGACCACACAAAATGTAGAATCTGCCAATGAACCAGTGATTATTAAATAGTATTCAACTAAGGTTTCTATGGGCCACTAGGAACATTTTTTTCATATATACTTACCAATTTCCTTTATGAATTAGATACATGAAGTCATCAAATTGTCAGGTATTAGCGACCTATAACCAATCAAAAAAGATCAATCCTAAACTTCATTAAAATCCAAATGAATGAACTTCAAATAAACAACGTAGGTTGCTATAAAGTTTTCATAGTTTACAAAAAATGTCTCTTTCCCATGCATTTCAAACCTAAATTGCTTTTCATAAGGCCTTCTGTTATGCACCTGTCCCAGATCCCTTTCTTTATCCCATCACCCTCAAGAGTCTTCTAGGCATGATTCCATGTGAATATCCACCTGAGCCTACATAATGCTTACCAAGATGCACACTTCTGTCTTGGTATTTAATATTAGGACTTCTAGTATTCCTGTGTGCATACACTTCAGTATCTCTGCAACCTGTATATGGTCTCCAAAAATGTTCCTGGCTGCTTGCAGCTTTCAGTTTTCTGCCTGCCTATGGTCTTCAATATCTTAGCAACCTGTCTGCAGTCTGCAAGACATTTCGTAGCTGCCTGTGGCTTTCAGTCCCTTAGTCTTCTGTCTGCCTGCGGCCTTCAATATCTCTACAACCTGTCTGCAGCCTCCAAAATGTCCCCTGGCTGTCTGCAGATTCCGGTCCCTCAGTCTCCTGTCCATCTGCAATCTTTTATATCTGCGATCTTTCTCCTACATGATTCCTCCTCTTCCAGCTGCATCCACGCCCATGTGCCCATCTGAATCTTGGGGTTGCAGGATCCACATTACAAGATGACCCTAGCACCTTGTATACTCATGACATAAATTTATTTCACGCTATCACTGTACAGATTGGGTAGGAACCTGAAGACCCACCTCTTCCGACAAGCCTACAACTTGCTGTGTCGCCCCCACGTCAGTAGCAGCCGGGCTGCTCGGATCCGGACCCGGTGTGTGTGGTTCGAGGGATCTTCTGGACCCAGGGGTTGCGCGGACACTCCGAATGAATGGGGACGTATTTGTACGGGGATTGTAATGAATTTTTCCTGATGCCACCCACGGTGTGTGGTGAGATGTGGCACCACCGCTGCTGATGTGGGACACCCGGGGCGATGGAATGGCAGCTGGTTGTAAGGATGGTTGCCCCGGGACCCGGTGGCTTGGTGCAGGGGATGGTGATGGCAGGGGCCGGCTCGCCTGGTCGGACCAGAGAGTCTCAGTTTACTCACGGTTAAAGAAATCAGACGAGTCCAGTACTTAACCAAGGTGCTGGTGGCCGGCCGCCGGGACTGGTTGTACTCTGGTCCCCCACCAGGGCTGGTGGTCACTGTCTCCTTCCTCTGCACTGTGTTGTGTGTGTGTTGGACTTCCCGGTGTGGAACACGGGAGTCCGCTTCCGGTACTACGGTTGGGAGCCGTGCTCGCTGACGCTGACCCTTGGGATCTCCTGGGCCCTGGCGGATGCCCTATCCCTCTCTGTGGGTGGTTGTCTCTTTTCGGGACTTAGGTTGGGACAGGACCTATGATCCTGCCCTCAATCGGTTAATTAGCTAGGCCGTTGGTGCCGGTCCTGGCTTCAGGGTCCGAGTATCCTCTGTGTGCACGGTTTCCGGGTCGGTTCTCCGATGTTGGTACCGGCAGGCTCCAACCCTACCCTGGTCCACCTCGGATCTCCAGCAGCCGTCTTCCTGTCTCTTACTAGACGTGGCCACCATCTGCCACCCAGCTCATGTGTCAGGGCACCGACCCTGACACCTGTCAGCTTCACCTCCTCACTTCAACTCTCAACAACTTTGAACACTGAACTGAACTCGACTTTATTCTGTTTTTCCTGCCCCCGGGCTCTCCAGACCCCTAGGTGGGCGTTCTCCATCCGCCTGATCCTGCCCACTGGTATCTATCTTTCCCTGAGGGGGGTGGCTAGGGTTTCAGGTCAGCTGGTGTAACCCTGTGAGGGAAGGTGTTCTGCGGTCGCCTAAATGTGTGTGCCTACCTGGTTTTGCCAGGGCGTCACACTGCCATCACCCTCAATTCGCTATAGCGCAGTACGACCATCTCCACCCTCCCCTACTGTATCCTCACCCATCCCTTGTGGAGTGTAAGCTCTCGCGGGCAGGGTCCTCTCTCCTCCTGTACCTGTCTGTGACTTGTTTTGTTTATGATTATTGTACTTGTCCCTATTATGTGTAACCCTTCTCACATTAAAAAGCGCTATGCAATAAATGGCACTATAATAATAAATAATAATGATAATAATATAAGATTTATTTTTTGTGACTAGACTAATTAGAAATAGACCCTTGTGACAACTGATTGGGGCAGTCTTTTGTTTTATCTTTGGGTAATATAACTGTCTGTTAGGTTATCACTTGATACATTAATAGCATAATCCAAGCCTGTTCTTACACCTGTTGCAAATCCTTAAAAACGTGATACACCCGTTCTCATTATTTGCTACATTGATATAATGTTCAGAAATAATGCTTCTCTCAAACACCTTGCATTGGCAATAGTTCCTGTGAGCGGTGCTATTGTGGACCACTCTTCCCCCATTGCGTGACCCCTGGACTCCGTGATCTCGGGGATCTGGTGATGTCACGTCAACTGCCTCTTCACCTGACATCATCGCGGTCGGGACCAGTCTCCGTGAGTCACTGGGCTGTGGGCGGTGTTTCACGGCTCGTCACAGCCCAGCATGTCTCCTGCTTGCGCTCTGCAGTTAAGGAGGAGTTAGCAGGGAGATGCTGGGCTGTAACGCTGGGCTTTGCTGATCGGTGAAACGCCGCCCACAGCCCAGTCACTCACGGAGACTGCCTAAAGAATGTATGTCTGGAACACCAATGGTGTGAACAGGGTGCAAGACTCAAAAATATACAACTAAACAATAGGATAAAGAGTTGCACACCAGTCACAATGTATAGGGGAATAATGAAAAGCATAACTGCTATATGAATACTAGACTGAAAAATACAATGGACTATCTGAAATAAGTTAAAAACATGAAAATGGTATCTGCATAACTGCTATGAAAAATAGAAATGAGAGATATTTAGCCATTGTATTGATCAATGCAAAGGAGCCCCAAAACCAAACGCCAAGGTAATCTCTATTTTTGGGGTCCCTAACCTATGTGTAACCTCACCTGCAGTTAAAAAACTTGCTCTGTATGGGAAGCAAGGGACCAAGCTATATATGTGTGAAATAAGAGACATGGCTATGGGTGGGGCAGGGTTCTCAGACAAAAAGTGCATACTAACTAAAGAATGTATGTCTGGAACACCAATGGTGTGAACAGGGTGCAAGACTCAAAAATATACAACTAAACAATAGGATAAAGAGTTGCACACCAGTCACAATGTATAGGGGAATAATGAAAAGCATAACTGCTATATGAATACTAGACTGAAAAATACAATGGACTATCTGAAATAAGTGAAAAACATGAAAATGGTATCTGCATAACTGCTATGAAAAATAGAAATGAGAGATATTTAGCCATTGTATTGATCAATGCAAAGGAGCCCCAAAACCAAACGCCAAGGTAATCTCTATTTTTGGGGTCCCTAACCTATGTGTAACCTCACCTGCAGTTAAAAAACTTGCTCTGTATGGGAAGCAAGGGACCAAGCTATATATGTGTGAAATAAGAGACATGGCTATGGGTGGGGCAGGGTTCTCAGACAAAAAGTGCATACTAACTAAAGAATGTATGTCTGGAACACCAATGGTGTGAACAGGGTGCAAGACTCAAAAATATACAACTAAACAATAGGATAAAGAGTTGCACACCAGTCACAATGTATAGGGGAATAATGAAAAGCATAACTGCTATATGAATACTAGACTGAAAAATACAATGGACTATCTGAAATAAGTGAAAAACATGAAAATGGTATCTGCATAACTGCTATGAAAAATAGAAATGAGAGATATTTAGCCATTGTATTGATCAATGCAAAGGAGCCCCAAAACCAAACGCCAAGGTAATCTCTATTTTTGGGGTCCCTAACCTATGTGTAACCTCACCTGCAGTTAAAAAACTTGCTCTGTATGGGAAGCAAGGGACCAAGCTATATATGTGTGAAATAAGAGACATGGCTATGGGTGGGGCAGGGTTCTCAGACAAAAAGTGCATACTAACTAAAGAATGTATGTCTGGAACACCAATGGTGTGAACAGGGTGCAAGACTCAAAAATATACAACTAAACAATAGGATAAAGAGTTGCACACCAGTCACAATGTATAGGGGAATAATGAAAAGTATAACTGCTATATGAATACTAGACTGAAAAATACAATGGACTATCTGAAATAAGTGAAAAACATGAAAATGGTATCTGCATAACTGCTATGAAAAATAGAAATGAGAGATATTTAGCCATTGTATTGATCAATGCAAAGGAGCCCCAAAACCAAACGCCAAGGTAATCTCTATTTTTGGGGTCCCTAACCTATGTGTAACCTCACCTGAAGTTAAAAAACTTGCTCTGTATGGGAAGCAAGGGACCAAGCTATATATGTGTGAAATAAGAGACATGGCTATGGGTGGGGCAGGGTTCTCAGACAAAAAGTGCATACTAACTAAAGAATGTATGTCTGGAACACCAATGGTGTGAACAGGGTGCAAGACTCAAAAATATACAACTAAGCTAGAGCAAGTTTTTTAACTGCAGGTGAGGTTACACATAGGTTAGGGACCCCAAAAATAGAGATTACCTTGGCGTTTGGTTTTGGGGCTCCTTTGCATTGATCAATACAATGGCTAAATATCTCTCATTTCTATTTTTCATAGCAGTTATGCAGATACCATTTTCATGTTTTTCACTTATTTCAGATAGTCCATTGTATTTTTCAGTCTAGTATTCATATAGCAGTTATGCTTTTCATTATTCCCCTATACATTGTGACTGGTGTGCAACTCTTTATCCTATTGTTTAGTTGTATATTTTTGAGTCTTGCACCCTGTTCACACCATTGGTGTTCCAGACATACATTCTTTAGTTAGTATGCACTTTTTGTCTGAGAACCCTGCCCCACCCATAGCCATGTCTCTTATTTCACACATATATAGCTTGGTCCCTTGCTTCCCATACAGAGCAAGTTTTTTAACTGCAGGTGAGGTTACACATAGGTTAGGGACCCCAAAAATAGAGATTACCTTGGCGTTTGGTTTTGGGGCTCCTTTGCATTGATCAATACAATGGCTAAATATCTCTCATTTCTATTTTTCATAGCAGTTATGCAGATACCATTTTCATGTTTTTCACTTATTTCAGATAGTCCATTGTATTTTTCAGTCTAGTATTCATATAGCAGTTATGCTTTTCATTATTCCCCTATACATTGTGACTGGTGTGCAACTCTTTATCCTATTGTTTACTCACGGAGACTGCGGCCGGTCTCAGTTGACGTGACATCACCAGATCCCAAAGGTGATGGAGCCAAGGGGTCACGCGATGGGGGTGAGTGGACCACAATAGCGCTCTGCAGTGAAAGAGGAAGAAGAAGGGAGATGCTGGGCTGTGACGCTGGGCTGTGCTAAGTGGTGAAATGCCGCCCAAAGCCTAGTCACTCATGAAGACTGCGGCTGGCCTCAGTTGACGTGACATCGCCAGATCCCAGAGGTCATCCGATGGGGGTGAGCGGACCACAATAGCGCCGCTCACATGCACTATTGGCAACACAAGGTATTTGAGAGAAACATTGTTTCTCCTCTTAATATTGATGTGGCCAATAATGAAAAGGGGTGAATCACCCCATTAATTGATACTACATTATTTTACATATAATGTTAAATTATCTCTAAAATGAAAAAACACAAAAGTGGAAAAAAAAATAATAGTCATAAAAATACAAAAAAAATATACAGTAGTAGTAACATTACAATGCTTTGCCCATTCTTTATTTCCCCGCGCTCGCATTTCCACATCGATCCTTTCTTTCTCCCGTATAAGAGAGAATATAATATAATTTTTGCAAGCAAAACTCTTTCAAGTGTTTTAAATGTTTAAAGGCGCTGAAGTTTAGAACTGAATTCCAAGTGCTTATAAAAATGAAACTAACAATTTGAAAATGCTTTACACTGAGCAGACCTAGAAATTGACCACCCTCAAGCAGAGGCTTTTTATGAAACAGTGAACCACTCCAGCATTTTAAATTGCACAGCCTAATATGGAGTGATTTCAGATGATGAGAGATCTTTTTAGCATGTGCTTTCTTTTATTAAGTGAAGCGGCGTTTTAGTACAGCTGCTAAGGAGGTATTAAATATAGACACAGAGAGTACTGTGCAGCCCCTGAGCAGGTAGTGCGCATTTTCTTTTTTATGTTCCTCTCATTTTTTTTTTCCCTTTTTGCTCTTGCATACTTTCTATTTGTGCTTCTGCTGCAATGAATAGCTGTATTTTTATACCTTTTGCTTTTTATTAAATGGAGAAGTGCTTTCAGTATTTTGTAGCGTGAAGCTTTGCAAGAATAAATGTACCCTCTAAAGCGCTGTTGTTGTGGAGCACTTTTCTAGATTGGATGATTCATTACGCAGCCCATCTCTAATTTGCCTTCTCCCCCATCATATTTTGTATTTTCTATATACATGCACAAGTTCGAGCTGCAAATTTATGGAAAGTAATTGGTAGTTAATAGAAAAAAAAAATCATATTATTACAATTACTATTAATTGACATTTGATTGATAAAGGTAAAATGTACAATATGTTCTTTGTTCAAATTAGATGTTGTAATTCCCAATTTGTACTGGAATTCTATGCAAAAAATACCAATTTTGCAAAATGTTTCCATTCATTTTGTATTTTACACTCTTTTATATTAGTCAATATATTGGACTCTGGTTATTATTTTTTTCATATCACATTTAAAGAGGCTGTCCAAATGCATAGAGTGCAAAGCAAACTACAGTATTTCCAACTGTCTAAAATTGCAGAAGAAAAAAAATTACTCACCTTAGGCTGTGCCCACGCTGCGGAAAATGCACTTTGTCGCGGATTTCTCGCGGAAAAGCCGTGGATTTTCCAGAAGTCTGCAGCACAGCTACTCCCCAGCCATTTCTATGGCATTTGGGAAATGCTGTGCCCACGCTGCGGATTTTTCCGCAGCGGAAATTGTGCGGATTTTCGTGCGGAAAATTCTGCAGCATGTCAATTATTGTTGTGGATTTCTCCGCAGGGTACCATATACTTACCTGCCTTGATAGAGACCCGAGTCACTTTCTCCGTCCGGTGCAGCGGCAGCAGCGCGGTGGATCCAGCCAGGTACAGGAAGGAAGAGGTGGACGGGGCCTGCACGAGCTCTGGTCATGTGACAGCCGGAGCTAGTTCAGGCCCGCCCACCTCCAGCACAGTGAACCAGACGCTGCCTGACAATGACCCGGCTGCCGGAAAGCGAGGTGCTGCATGACGGAGGTAAATATGAGCACCCCGAACACTGCAGCACTTGTTCTGCATTGAGGATGCAGTGCCGAAGCCATGGTACTGTATCCTCAATGCAGAATGCCTGCACCATATCCGCACGACATTCCGCTGTATATCCGCAACACTGAAACAGAGAAAGTTCTGTTGTGGATTTCTGGGAGCACCTGCGGAATGTCTTGCGGATATATCCGCAGGACAATGTCCCCGTGGGCACAAAGCCTTATAGTTCCCATATTCTTGCTCACCATTTCCCCTGAAGGTCTATGTTGGTACGTATGTGTATGTATGTGGTATATATATTTTTATATATATATATATATATATATATATATGTGAGGGTCACGGCAGGATACCTCCTATCCAGGTGATGTAATTTTGCGATACTAATATGCTTGATGTTAGCCTATCTATAGTAGTTTGTATTTGATTATGGACTTATGTGGACTTTGTGGTCACTACTGCGGGTGTTCATTTGTAAACGTATACTGCATTTCTGAACTGTAAAGGCTCCCATGTGTTTATGGACGTATGTGGGCTCTGTGGATACTGCTATGTGTGTTCATTGGTAATCTACACTGCACTTTTTGGAATTATCTCTTTGCTCTGGGGACCCTGTATACTCTTTTATTTATTTATTTATTCTTATGAGTACAAATTATCTATGGGGGAACCCTGCATTGAAGAATCTGTGCATTACTGATGAAAAACGCAGGTGGAACCGCAGAGTCTGCACTTGGTCCATTTAATATATGATATTTTTGTAAAAATCATGTATGGGGGAACCTTGCATTGAAGAATTTTTTGCATCATTGATAATAATGCAGTCGGGATCACTAAATCCATATTTGGTCCATTTAATATATGATATCTGGCTGTAACAATACAGATACTCCCTGGTTGGGTGTGAATATCCCAGTTACTATCATAGGGATTTAATCACTTCTCCTGCCTGTGTCTCTCTTTTATACGGTACCTTTATGCTAAAATATTTTAAAATATATGTCTAAATAAAGATTGTTTTGTATTGGAAAATGGCGTCACTCCTTTAACTTGGTCATCTAGTGATACCCAATAAATGTGTATAAATTATGTCATTTGGAGTGCCAGTAGTCAATTATTAGGACATGAGGTTGTTAATCATATATATATATATCTATATATATAATTGCCTTATTCTGTCTGTCTGTCTGTCTGTCATGCTCCAAAATTGTGTCACCGTGACAGTGTCACCGTGACATGTCCTTACGGTGACACAAAGCTGATTGGCCGCTGGGCTCGCCATGGCCCCGCCCCCCCCACACCGATTGGCCGCTCGCCCAGGCTGCGCCCCCACACGGATTGGCCAGCCGCTCGCCCAGCCTCCGCCCCCCCCACAGATTGGCCTCTCGCCCCAGCACCCTGCAGGCATTGGCAATTCGGCCCCGCCACGCCCCGCCCCCCTCACGCAACGCACGTTAGCTCTGGCCCCGCCCACCTCCCCCCACGCATTCCCCGAACTGACAGGGCTGTCACGGAGGTGAGTACTGTACTCCCCCCCCCCCCCCCTCTCCCCCCCCCCCCCCCCTCTCCCCCCCCCCGCGCATTCCCCGAACTGACACCGCTGTTAAGGGGGGTGAGTACTGTACTCCCCCCCCCCCCCCATCCCCCGCTCGCACGGGAGTGGTGTGGGCTCCCGTGCGAGCGGGGGACGGGATACGTTGGCATGGTTACAAGCGCATCGAGGTCCTGTAGCGGCGGAAGATCCACACACACACACACACACACACACACACACACACACACACACACATCAGCTCACACTCACTCTCACACTCACACACACCTCACACACACATCACATCGCATCCACACACTCACAGCATCCGGCGATATCCCTTGCTTCTCGGCCTCGATACTGTGCTGTTGTGACCTTCCAGGACCTGACGGAGGATCACATGGCCAGAAGCATGTGGTATCTCCGGATGTTGTGACTGTGAGCGCGTATGTGCGATATCGTCAGTGTCTATGTGTGTGAGTGTATGCGATCGGGTGTGTGTGTGTCGGGATCGGGTGTGTGTGAGTGGATGCGATCGTGTGTGTGAGTGGATGCGATCGTGTGTGTGAGTGGATGCGATCGTGTGTGTGAGTGGATGCGATCGTGTGTGTGAGTGTCGGGATCGGGTGTGTGTGAGTGTATGCGATCGTGTGTGTGAGTGGATGCGATCGTGTGTGTGAGTGTCGCCAGAGGAGCACGGCGTGCTGGAGGAGGCTGGGAGCAGAGAGGCTGATCTTGGGGAAGGCTGGACGGACGCTGGGAGGAGAGAGGCTGATCCTAGGGAAGGCTGGGAGAGGGAGGCTGATACTGGAGGAGGCTGGGAGCAGAGAGGCTGATCTTGGGGAAGGCTGGACGGAGGCTGGGAAGAGAGAGGCTGATCCTGGGGAAGGCTGGGAGAGGGAGGCTGATGCTGGAGGAGGCTGGGAGCAGAGAGGCTGATCTTCGGGAAGGCTGGACGGAGGCTGGGAGGAGAGAGGCTGATCCTGGGGAAGGCTGGGAGAGGGAGGCTGATGCTGGAGGAGGCTGGGAGCAGAGAGGCTGATCTTGAGGAAGGCTGGGAGGAGGAGGCTGATGCTGGGGGAGACTGGGAGGGGAAGCCTGATGCTGAAGGAGGCTGGGAGGAGGAGGCTGGGAAGAAGGAGGCTGGGAGGAAGGAGGCTGGGAGGAGAGAGGCTGATCCAGGGGAAGGCTGGGAAGGGGAGGCTGATGCTGAGGGAGGCTGGAAAGAGAGAGGCTGAGGCTGGGAAGAGAGAGGCTGATGCTGGGGAAGGCTGATGCTGAGGGAGGCTGGAAAGGGAAAGCTGATGCTGGGGAAGGCTGAGAGGACGGAGGCTGGGAGGAGAGAGGCTGATCCTGGGGAAGGCTGGGAGAGGGAGGCTGATGCTGGGGGAGGCTGGAAGGAGAGAGGCTGATGCTGAGGGAGGCTGGAAGAAGAGAGGCTGATGCTGGGGGAGGCTGGGAGGAGAGAGGCTGATGCTGGGGGAGGCTGGGAGGACAGAGGCTGATGCTGGGGGAGGCTGGGAAGAGAGAGGCTGATGCTAGGGACAGAGAAGAGAGGCTGATGCTGGGGACAGAGAGGAGAGGCTGATGCTGCGGGCAGAGAAGCTGATGCTGCGGGTAGAGAGGCTGATGCTGGCGCAGCATGGCAGATGGAGCACGTTTGGGAGTGCGCAGCATGGCGGATGGAGCACGTTTGGGAGTGCGCAGCATGGCGGATGGAGCACGTTTGGAAGTGCGCAGCATGGCGGATGGAGCACGTTTGGAAGTGCGCAGCATAGGAGATGGAGCACGATGGGGGGTGCGCAGCATAGGGGATGGAGCACGATGGGGAGTGCGCTGCATGGGGGATGGAGCACGATGGGGAGTGCGGAGTATGGCGGATGAAGCACGTTTGGGAGTGCGCAGCATGGCGGATGGAGCACGTTTCGGAGTGCGCAGGATGGGAGATGGAGCACGATGGGGAGTGCGCAGCATGGCGGATGGAGCACGTTTGGGAGTGCGCAGCATGCGGGATGGAGCACGATGGGGAGTGCGCAGCATGGCGAATGGAGCACGTTTGGGAGTGCGCAGCATAGCGGATGGAGCACGTTTGGGAGTGCGCAGCATGGCGGATGGAGCACGTTTGGGAGTGCGCAGCATGGCGGATGGAGCACGTTTCGGAGTGCGCAGCATGGCGGATGGAGCACGTTTGGGAGTGCGCAGCATGGCGGATGGAGCACGTTTGGAAGTGCGCAGCATGGCGGATGGAGCACGTTTCGGAGTGCGCAGCATGGGGGATTCAGCACGATGGGGAGTGCGGAGTATGGCGGATGGAGCACGTTTGGGAGTGCGCAGCATGGCGGATGGACCACGTTTGGGAGTGCGCAGCATGGCGGATGGAGCACGTTTGGCAGTGCGCAGCATTGGACATGGAGCACGATGGGGGGTGCGCAGCATAGGGGATGGAGCACGTTTGGGAGTGCGCAGGATGGTAGATGGAGCACGATGGGGAGTGCGCAGCATAGCGGATGGAGCACGTTTGAGAGTGCACAGCATGGGGGATGGAGCACGATGGGGAGTGCGCAGCATGGCGGATGGAGCACGTTTTGGAGTGCGCAGCATGGCGGATGGAGCACGTTTGGGAGTGCGCAGCATGGCGGATGGAGCACGTTTCGGAGTGCGCAGCATGGCGGATGGAGCACGTTTCGGAGTGCGCAGGATAGAAGATGGAGCACGATGGGAAATGCACACCTCCCCCCAACACACACACACACGCGCGCGCACACTGCACAACACACCACACACACACACTGGGAACCACAAACAACTGCCCTACACAGACACCCACACACAGACAACGCTACACACACAAATATACGCACATACCGCACAACACACACATTGCACAAAACATACCTCCCCCCAAAACACACCACACACACACAAACCGCGCAACACACACACACACAACGCTACACACACAGCGCTCCACAAACAACGCAACACACAAACAACACTGCTCTCACCCCCCATCACACCCAGACAACACCCAGAACATGTACAGCCCCTACACAAACACTTGGTAACTACACACAACAACATCTAATATATATATATATATATATATATCTCAAAAATCATACATGAACTACACAATACGTAAATTCTAGAATACCCGATGCGTAGAATCGGGCCATATATACTATACTAGAAGGTGGCCCGATTCTACGCATCGGGTATTCTAGAATTTACGTATTGTGTAGTTCATGTATGATTTTTGAGATATATATATATATATATATATATTAGATGTTGTTGTGTGTAGTTACCAAGTGTTTGTGTAGGGGCTGTACATGTTCTGGGTGTTGTCTGGGTGTGATGGGGGGTGAGAGCAGTGTTGTTTGTGTGTTGCGTTGTTTGTGGAGCGCTGTGTGTGTAGCGTTGTGTGTGTGTGTGTTGCGCGGTTTGTGTGTGTGTGGTGTGTTTTGGGGGGAGGTATGTTTTGTGCAATGTGTGTGTTGTGCGGTATGTGCGTATATTTGTGTGTGTAGCGTTGTCTGTGTGTGGGTGTCTGTGTAGGGCAGTTGTTTGTGGTTCCCAGTGTGTGTGTGTGGTGTGTTGTGCAGTGTGCGCGCGCGTGTGTGTGTGTGTTGGGGGGAGGTGTGCATTTCCCATCGTGCTCTATCTTCTATCCTGCGCACTCCGAAACGTGCTCCATCCGCCATGCTGCGCACTCCGAAACGTGCTCCATCCGCCATGCTGCGCACTCCCAAACGTGCTCCATCCGCCATGCTGCGCACTCCCAAACGTGCTCCATCCGCCATGCTGCGCACTCCCCATCGTGCTCCATCCCCCATGCTGTGCACTCTCAAACGTGCTCCATCCGCTATGCTGCGCACTCCCCATCGTGCTCCATCTACCATCCTGCGCACTCCCAAACGTGCTCCATCCCCTATGCTGCGCACCCCCCATCGTGCTCCATGTCCAATGCTGCGCACTGCCAAACGTGCTCCATCCGCCATGCTGCGCACTCCCAAACATGGTCCATCCGCCATGCTGCGCACTCCCAAACGTGCTCCATCCGCCATACTCCGCACTCCCCATCGTGCTGAATCCCCCATGCTGCGCACTCCGAAACGTGCTCCATCCGCCATGCTGCGCACTTCCAAACGTGCTCCATCCGCCATGCTGCGCACTCCCAAACGTGCTCCATCCGCCATGCTGCGCACTCCGAAACGTGCTCCATCCGCCATGCTGCGCACTCCCAAACGTGCTCCATCCGCCATGCTGCGCACTCCCAAACGTGCTCCATCCGCTATGCTGCGCACTCCCAAACGTGCTCCATTCGCCATGCTGCGCACTCCCCATCGTGCTCCATCCCGCATGCTGCGCACTCCCAAACGTGCTCCATCCGCCATGCTGCGCACTCCCCATCGTGCTCCATCTCCCATCCTGCGCACTCCGAAACGTGCTCCATCCGCCATGCTGCGCACTCCCAAACGTGCTTCATCCGCCATACTCCGCACTCCCCATCGTGCTCCATCCCCCATGCAGCGCACTCCCCATCGTGCTCCATCCCCTATGCTGCGCACCCCCCATCGTGCTCCATCTCCTATGCTGCGCACTTCCAAACGTGCTCCATCCGCCATGCTGCGCACTTCCAAACGTGCTCCATCCGCCATGCTGCGCACTCCCAAACGTGCTCCATCCGCCATGCTGCGCACTCCCAAACGTGCTCCATCTGCCATGCTGCGCCAGCATCAGCCTCTCTACCCGCAGCATCAGCTTCTCTGCCCGCAGCATCAGCCTCTCCTCTCTGTCCCCAGCATCAGCCTCTCTTCTCTGTCCCTAGCATCAGCCTCTCTCTTCCCAGCCTCCCCCAGCATCAGCCTCTGTCCTCCCAGCCTCCCCCAGCATCAGCCTCTCTCCTCCCAGCCTCCCCCAGCATCAGCCTCTCTTCTTCCAGCCTCCCTCAGCATCAGCCTCTCTCCTTCCAGCCTCCCCCAGCATCAGCCTCCCTCTCCCAGCCTTCCCCAGGATCAGCCTCTCTCCTCCCAGCCTCCGTCCTCTCAGCCTTCCCCAGCATCAGCTTTCCCTTTCCAGCCTCCCTCAGCATCAGCCTTCCCCAGCATCAGCCTCTCTCTTCCCAGCCTCAGCCTCTCTCTTTCCAGCCTCCCTCAGCATCAGCCTCCCCTTCCCAGCCTTCCCCTGGATCAGCCTCTCTCCTCCCAGCCTCCTTCCTCCCAGCCTCCTTCTTCCCAGCCTCCTCCTCCCAGCCTCCTTCAGCATCAGGCTTCCCCTCCCAGTCTCCCCCAGCATCAGCCTCCTCCTCCCAGCCTTCCTCAAGATCAGCCTCTCTGCTCCCAGCCTCCTCCAGCATCAGCCTCCCTCTCCCAGCCTTCCCCAGGATCAGCCTCTCTCCTCCCAGCCTCCGTCCAGCCTTCCCGAAGATCAGCCTCTCTGCTCCCAGCCTCCTCCAGCATCAGCCTCCCTCTCCCAGCCTTCCCCAGGATCAGCCTCTCTCTTCCCAGCCTCCGTCCAGCCTTCCCCAAGATCAGCCTCTCTGCTCCCAGCCTCCTCCAGTATCAGCCTCCCTCTCCCAGCCTTCCCTAGGATCAGCCTCTCTCCTCCCAGCGTCCGTCCAGCCTTCCCCAAGATCAGCCTCTCTGCTCCCAGCCTCCTCCAGCACGCCGTGCTCCTCTGGCGACACTCACACACACGATCGCATCCACTCACACACACGATCGCATACACTCACACACACCCGATCCCGACACTCACACACACGATCGCATCCACTCACACACACGATCGCATCCACTCACACACACGATCGCATCCACTCACACACACGATCGCATCCACTCACACACACCCGATCCCGACACACACACACCCGATCGCATACACTCACACACATAGACACTGACGATATCGCACATACGCGCTCACAGTCACAACATCCGGAGATACCACATGCTTCTGGCCATGTGATCCTCCGTCAGGTCCTGGAAGGTCACAACAGCACAGTATCGAGGCCGAGAAGCAAGGGATATCGCCGGATGCTGTGAGTGTGTGGATGCGATGTGATGTGTGTGTGAGGTGTGTGTGAGAGTGAGTGTGAGAGTGAGTGTGAGCTGATGTGTGTGTGTGTGTGTGTGTGTGTGTGTGTGTGTGTGTGTGTGGATCTTCCGCCGCTACAGGACCTCGATGCGCTTGTAACCATGCCAACGTATCCCGTCCCCCGCTCGCACGGGAGCCCACACCACTCCCGTGCGAGCGGGGGATGGGGGGGGGGGGAGTACAGTACTCACCCCCCTTAACAGCGGTGTCAGTTCGGGGAATGAGAGGGGGGGGGGAGAGTACAGTACTCACCTCCGTGACAGCCCTGTCAGTTCGGGGAATGCGTGGGGGGAGGTGGGCGGGGCCAGAGCTAACGTGCGTTGCGTGAGGGGGGCGGGGCGTGGCGTGGCCGAATTGCCAATGCCTGCAGGGTGCTGGGGCGAGAGGCCAATCTGTGGGGGGGGCGGAGGCTGGGCGAGCGGCTGGCCAATCCGTGTGGGGGCGCAGCCTGGGCGAGCGGCCAATCGGTGTGGGGGGGCGGGGCCATGGCGAGCCCAGCGGCCAATCAGCTTTGTGTCACCGTAAGGACATGTCACGGTGACACTGTCACGGTGACACAATTTTGGAGCATGACAGACAGACAGACAGACAGAATAAGGCAATTATATATATAGATATATACATTTTTTTATATATTTTTATATATATATATATATATATATATATATACTAGAAGGTGGCCCGATTCTACGCATCGGGTATTCTAGAATTTACGTATTGTGTAGTTCATGTATGATTTTTGAGATATATATATATATATATATATATATTAGATGTTGTTGTGTGTAGTTACCAAGTGTTTGTGTAGGGGCTGTACATGTTCTGGGTGTTGTCTGGGTGTGATGGGGGGTGAGAGCAGTGTTGTTTGTGTGTTGCGTTGTTTGTGGAGCGCTGTGTGTGTAGCGTTGTGTGTGTGTGTGTTGCGCGGTTTGTGTGTGTGTGGTGTGTTTTGGGGGGAGGTATGTTTTGTGCAATGTGTGTGTTGTGCGGTATGTGCGTATATTTGTGTGTGTAGCGTTGTCTGTGTGTGGGTGTCTGTGTAGGGCAGTTGTTTGTGGTTCCCAGTGTGTGTGTGTGGTGTGTTGTGCAGTGTGCGCGCGCGTGTGTGTGTGTGTTGGGGGGAGGTGTGCATTTCCCATCGTGCTCTATCTTCTATCCTGCGCACTCCGAAACGTGCTCCATCCGCCATGCTGCGCACTCCGAAACGTGCTCCATCCGCCATGCTGCGCACTCCCAAACGTGCTCCATCCGCCATGCTGCGCACTCCCAAACGTGCTCCATCCGCCATGCTGCGCACTCCCCATCGTGCTCCATCCCCCATGCTGTGCACTCTCAAACGTGCTCCATCCGCTATGCTGCGCACTCCCCATCGTGCTCCATCTACCATCCTGCGCACTCCCAAACGTGCTCCATCCCCTATGCTGCGCACCCCCCATCGTGCTCCATGTCCAATGCTGCGCACTGCCAAACGTGCTCCATCCGCCATGCTGCGCACTCCCAAACGTGGTCCATCCGCCATGCTGCGCACTCCCAAACGTGCTCCATCCGCCATACTCCGCACTCCCCATCGTGCTGAATCCCCCATGCTGCGCACTCCGAAACGTGCTCCATCCGCCATGCTGCGCACTTCCAAACGTGCTCCATCCGCCATGCTGCGCACTCCCAAACGTGCTCCATCCGCCATGCTGCGCACTCCGAAACGTGCTCCATCCGCCATGCTGCGCACTCCCAAACGTGCTCCATCCGCCATGCTGCGCACTCCCAAACGTGCTCCATCCGCTATGCTGCGCACTCCCAAACGTGCTCCATTCGCCATGCTGCGCACTCCCCATCGTGCTCCATCCCGCATGCTGCGCACTCCCAAACGTGCTCCATCCGCCATGCTGCGCACTCCCCATCGTGCTCCATCTCCCATCCTGCGCACTCCGAAACGTGCTCCATCCGCCATGCTGCGCACTCCCAAACGTGCTTCATCCGCCATACTCCGCACTCCCCATCGTGCTCCATCCCCCATGCAGCGCACTCCCCATCGTGCTCCATCCCCTATGCTGCGCACCCCCCATCGTGCTCCATCTCCTATGCTGCGCACTTCCAAACGTGCTCCATCCGCCATGCTGCGCACTTCCAAACGTGCTCCATCCGCCATGCTGCGCACTCCCAAACGTGCTCCATCCGCCATGCTGCGCACTCCCAAACGTGCTCCATCTGCCATGCTGCGCCAGCATCAGCCTCTCTACCCGCAGCATCAGCTTCTCTGCCCGCAGCATCAGCCTCTCCTCTCTGTCCCCAGCATCAGCCTCTCTTCTCTGTCCCTAGCATCAGCCTCTCTCTTCCCAGCCTCCCCCAGCATCAGCCTCTGTCCTCCCAGCCTCCCCCAGCATCAGCCTCTCTCCTCCCAGCCTCCCCCAGCATCAGCCTCTCTTCTTCCAGCCTCCCTCAGCATCAGCCTCTCTCCTTCCAGCCTCCCCCAGCATCAGCCTCCCTCTCCCAGCCTTCCCCAGGATCAGCCTCTCTCCTCCCAGCCTCCGTCCTCTCAGCCTTCCCCAGCATCAGCTTTCCCTTTCCAGCCTCCCTCAGCATCAGCCTTCCCCAGCATCAGCCTCTCTCTTCCCAGCCTCAGCCTCTCTCTTTCCAGCCTCCCTCAGCATCAGCCTCCCCTTCCCAGCCTTCCCCTGGATCAGCCTCTCTCCTCCCAGCCTCCTTCCTCCCAGCCTCCTTCTTCCCAGCCTCCTCCTCCCAGCCTCCTTCAGCATCAGGCTTCCCCTCCCAGTCTCCCCCAGCATCAGCCTCCTCCTCCCAGCCTTCCTCAAGATCAGCCTCTCTGCTCCCAGCCTCCTCCAGCATCAGCCTCCCTCTCCCAGCCTTCCCCAGGATCAGCCTCTCTCCTCCCAGCCTCCGTCCAGCCTTCCCGAAGATCAGCCTCTCTGCTCCCAGCCTCCTCCAGCATCAGCCTCCCTCTCCCAGCCTTCCCCAGGATCAGCCTCTCTCTTCCCAGCCTCCGTCCAGCCTTCCCCAAGATCAGCCTCTCTGCTCCCAGCCTCCTCCAGTATCAGCCTCCCTCTCCCAGCCTTCCCTAGGATCAGCCTCTCTCCTCCCAGCGTCCGTCCAGCCTTCCCCAAGATCAGCCTCTCTGCTCCCAGCCTCCTCCAGCACGCCGTGCTCCTCTGGCGACACTCACACACACGATCGCATCCACTCACACACACGATCGCATACACTCACACACACCCGATCCCGACACTCACACACACGATCGCATCCACTCACACACACGATCGCATCCACTCACACACACGATCGCATCCACTCACACACACGATCGCATCCACTCACACACACCCGATCCCGACACACACACACCCGATCGCATACACTCACACACATAGACACTGACGATATCGCACATACGCGCTCACAGTCACAACATCCGGAGATACCACATGCTTCTGGCCATGTGATCCTCCGTCAGGTCCTGGAAGGTCACAACAGCACAGTATCGAGGCCGAGAAGCAAGGGATATCGCCGGATGCTGTGAGTGTGTGGATGCGATGTGATGTGTGTGTGAGGTGTGTGTGAGAGTGAGTGTGAGAGTGAGTGTGAGCTGATGTGTGTGTGTGTGTGTGTGTGTGTGTGTGTGTGTGTGTGTGGATCTTCCGCCGCTACAGGACCTCGATGCGCTTGTAACCATGCCAACGTATCCCGTCCCCCGCTCGCACGGGAGCCCACACCACTCCCGTGCGAGCGGGGGATGGGGGGGGGGGGGAGTACAGTACTCACCCCCCTTAACAGCGGTGTCAGTTCGGGGAATGCGCGGGGGGGGGGAGAGGGGGGGGGAGAGGGGGGGGGGGGGAGTACAGTACTCACCTCCGTGACAGCCCTGTCAGTTCGGGGAATGCGTGGGGGGAGGTGGGCGGGGCCAGAGCTAACGTGCGTTGCGTGAGGGGGGCGGGGCGTGGCGTGGCCGAATTGCCAATGCCTGCAGGGTGCTGGGGCGAGAGGCCAATCTGTGGGGGGGGCGGAGGCTGGGCGAGCGGCTGGCCAATCCGTGTGGGGGCGCAGCCTGGGCGAGCGGCCAATCGGTGTGGGGAGGCGGGGCCATGGCGAGCCCAGCGGCCAATCAGCTTTGTGTCACCGTAAGGACATGTCACGGTGACACTGTCACGGTGACACAATTTTGGAGCATGACAGACAGACAGACAGACAGAATAAGGCAATTATATATATAGATATATATATATCATAAAAGGAATATTCTCATTCAAAGAGTTTTCTTTATTTTCAGGACTCTGAAAATTGAAGGCATCAAAACTATGAATTAACACATGTGGAATGAAATACTTAAAAAAGTGTGAAGCAACTGAAAATATGTCTTATATTCTAGGTTCTTCAAAGTAGCCACCTTTTGGTTTCATTACTACTTTGCACACTCTTGGCATTCTCTTGATGAGCTTCAAGAGGTAGTCACCGGAAATGGTCTTCCAACAGTCTTGAAGGAGTTCCCAGAGATGCTGAGCACTTGTTGGCCCATTTGCCTTCACTCTGCGGTCCTGCTCACCCCAAACCATCTCGGTTGGGTTCAGGTCTGGGGACTGTGGTTGGCGAGGTCATCTGGCGTAGCACCCCATCACTCTCCTTCTTAGTCAAATAGCCCTTACACAGCTTGGAGGTGTGTTTGGGGTCATTGTCCTGTTGAAAAATAAATGATGGTCCAACTAAACACAAACCGGATGGAATAGCATGCCACTGCAAGATGCTGTGGTAGCCATGCTGATACGATTTCGATTTGCAACGCCTCCATCGTATGTGCAGCACGTTCAATTTGTAGAACGTGCCGCACATACGAGTAACCCCTGTCACACCTACTTACCCGTCCATATGACCTCACTGTGGGTGGTGAACGTCCACTTCCTGGAGTGGGAGGGACGTTCGGCGTCACAGCGACGTTACACGGCAGCCGGCCAATAGAAGCGGAGGGGCGGAGCTACGCGAGACGTAAACATCCCACCCACCTCCTTCCTTCCGCATTGTGGACCGGGAGCCACAGGACGTAGGTAAGATCTGTTCATCGTTCCCGGGGTGTCACACACTGCGATGTGTGCTACCCCGGGTACGATGAACAATCTGACGGGCAATTCTAGAGAAAGGTAGGATGTGTATGCGATGAACGTTTTAACGTTCAATCGCAATCGCACATACCTGTCACACACAGTGCAATGTACTTACGATGCCGGATGTGCGTCACTTACGACGTGACCCCGCCGACACATTGTAAGATACATTGCAGCGTGTAAAGCGGGCTTAACAGTTGTTCTAGAGATGAGAAGGTGTGTCCAAACTTTTGGTCTGTACTATATATATGTATATACACTGTATATACCAGTGATGGCGAACCTATGGCACGCGTGCCACCAGGGGCACACAGAGCCCATTCTGCTGGCACGCGTGCTGTCGCCTGATCCTGCCGCTTTGATCTGCTGGTGCGGTGGCACCGGCAGTTCAAAGCTATGTTGGAGTGGAGGAGACATTTCTCCTCGCTCTGACACTCCTCCTCTCCCAGGCCACAGGTCTGTTGCCTAGGAGACGGAGGAGCGTCAGTGAGCGGCACCGGCGTAATGATGTCTTTTGGCCGCGTGGGAACTGAGGACCCAGCGGCGCGCAGCGGGGGAGCGTGTGCAGGAAGGTGAGTTGTGTGTTGCTTTTTTTTTTTTTTTATATAACTTGTGTGCGGCTGTGCCAAGGTGGGGATGAGGGGGCCAGTGCCAGCATGAGGTGGAGAACACACATGCCAGCATGGGGGGGAAACATACATGCCAGCATGAGGGGAAAAATACATGCCAGCATGGGGGGGACATACATGCCAGCATGGGGGGGAACACACATGCCAGCATGGGGGGGGGGAAACATGCATGCCAGCATGGGGGGGGGGAACATGCATGCCAGCATGGGGAAAACATGCATGCCAGGATGGGGAAAACATGAATGCCAGGATGGGGAAAACATACATGCCAGGATGGAGGAAACATACATGCCAGAATGGGGAAAACATACATGTCAGGATGGGGAAACATGCATGCCAGGATGGGGAAACATGCATGCCGGGATGGGGGAAACATGCATGCCAGGATTGAGGAAACATGCATGCCAGAATGGAGGAAACATGCATACCAGGATGGAGGAAACATGCATGCCAGGATGGGGAAAACATGCATGCCAGGATGGAGGAAACATACATGCCAGGATGGAGGAAACATGCATGCCAGGATGGGGAGGGACATGCATGCCAGGATGGAGAAAACATGCATGCCAGGATGGAGGAAACATGCATGCCAGTATGGGGGGGAGGACATGCATGCCAGGATGGGGAAAACATGCATGCCAGGATGGAGGAAACATGCATGCCAGTATGGGGAAAACATGCATACCAGGATGGGGAAAACATACATACCAGGATGGAGGAAACATACATGTCAGGATGGAGGAAACATGCATGCCAGGATGGGGAAACATGCATGCCAGGATGGGGAAAACATACATGCCAGGATGGAGGAAACATATATGCCAGGATGGAGGAAACATGCCACGATAAGGTACATTTACCAGGAAGGGGAACATTTACCAGGAAGGGGAACATGCCAGGAAGGTGGAAATTTACCAGGATGGGGGTACATGCTAGGAAGGGGGGCATTTACCTGGATGGGGGTATATTTACCTGGATGGGGGTACATTAACCAGGATTGGGAACATTTACCAGGATGGAGGACATTTACCAGGAATGGGGTACATGCCGGGATGGGGGAACATTTACAAGGATGGGCAATATGTCAAGATGGGGTACATTTACCAGCATGGGGGAACATGCCAGAATGGGGTACATTTACCAGGATGGAGGACATTTACCAGGATTTGGTATATTTACCAGGATGGGGCCATGATGGGGACAAATATACCAGAATGTAGGAAATATATATCAGGATGGGGGACATGTTTACCAAGAAGTGGTCCAGGAAGGGGGACAGAACTACACAATGAAAGGGGAGCAACTCGTACGTCTTTTAGAGATGAGCGAACCGGTCCCGGTTCGGCTCGAGGCGGTTCGCCGAACGGGGGGTCTGGCTCGAGTTCGGCTCGTCGAACGTTCGACGAACCGAACTCGAGCCCATAGGAAACAATGGCAGGCAATCACAAACACAGTAAAACACCTAGAAAACACCCTCAAAGGTGTCCAAAAGGTGACAAACAACTCACAACACAACACAAACACATGGGAAAGTGACAAGGACATGTACTCATGCGAAAACAAAACAGCTGGACAAGGAAAAAGAGGAGGACACACAGATATAGGCATGGCACGCCCTTCTAAAGTCATGTAAAACACCGCAAGGTGACTCCAAGCGGAGTCTCCCTTTTTTCCAAAAATTGGGCCCCACACACCCACCCCTTCAGTGGCAGCAGTTGTGCCCCAGTTGTACACTTCACAGCTAGATTTGCATCAAGCACATTCAAAAATACGCCATTCTTATCCGTCCCCAGGATGACACCGGGGTAGGTAGCAAAGTCTTTCCTGATCCCAGCTCTGTTCATCTTGGCTTCTTTTAAAAACACAGCAAGCAAGGGTTACTCCAAGCGGAGTCTCCCTTTTTTCCAAAAATTGGGCCCCACACACACCCACCCCTTCAGTGGCAGCAGTTGTGCCCCAGTTGTACACTTCACAGCTAGATTTGCATCAAGCACATTCAAAAATACGCTATTCTTAACCGTCCCCAGGATGACACCGGGGTAGGTAGCAAAGTCTTTCCTGATCCCAGCTCTGTTCATCTTGGCTTCTTTTAAAAACACAGCAAGCAAGGGTTACTCCAAGCGGAGTCTCCCTTTTTTCCAAAAATTGGGCCACACAGACACCCACCCCATCAGTGGCAGCACTTGGGCCCTAGTTGCAAACAGGATGTTTTGATTTGCATCAAGCACATTCAAAAATACGCTATTCTTAGCCGTCCCCAGGATGACACTGGGGTAGGTAGCAAAGTCTTTGCTGACCCATGACTTGTTCATCTTGGCTTCTTTTAAAAACAATGTAAGCAAGGGTTACTCCAAGCGGAGTCTCCCCTTTTTTCCAAAAATTGGGCCCCACACACACCCACCCATTCAGTGGCAGCAGTTGTGCCCCAGTTGTACACTTCACAGCTAGATTTGCATCAAGCACATTCAAAAATACGCCATTCTTATCCGTCCCCAGGATGACACCGGGGTAGGTAGCAAAGTCTTTCCTGATCCCAGCTCTGTTCATCTTGGCTTCTTTTAAAAACACAGCAAGCAAGGGTTACTCCAAGCGGAGTCTCCCTTTTTTCCAAAAATTGGGCCACACAGACACCCACCCCATCAGTGGCAGCACTTGGGCCCTAGTTGCAAACAGGATGTTTTGATTTGCATCAAGCACATTCAAAAATACGCTATTCTTAGCCGTCCCCAGGATGACACCGGGGTAGGTAGCAAAGTCTTTCCTGATCCCAGCTCTGTTCATCTTGGCTTCTTTTAAAAACAATGTAAGCAAGGGTTACTCCAAGCGGAGTCTCCCTTTTTTCCAAAAATTGGGCCACACAGACACCCACCCCATCAGTGGCAGCACTTGGGCCCTAGTTGCAAACAGGATGTTTTGATTTGCATCAAGCACATTCAAAAATACGCTATTCTTAGCCGTCCCCAGGATGACACCGGGGTAGGTAGCAAAGTCTTTCCTGATCCCAGCTCTGTTCATCTTGGCTTCTTTTAAAAACACAGCAAGCAAGGGTTACTCCAAGCGGAGTCTCCCTTTTTTCCAAAAATTGGGCCACACAGACACCCACCCCATCAGTGGCAGCACTTGGGCCCTAGTTGCAAACAGGATGTTTTGATTTGCATCAAGCACATTCAAAAATACGCTATTCTTAGCCGTCCCCAGGATGACACCGGGGTAGGTAGCAAAGTCTTTCCTGATCCCAGCTCTGTTCATCTTGGCTTCTTTTAAAAACACAGCAAGCAAGGGTTACTCCAAGCGGAGTCTCCCTTTTTTCCAAAAATTGGGCCACACAGACACCCACCCCATCAGTGGCAGCACTTGGGCCCTAGTTGCAAACAGGATGTTTTGATTTGCATCAAGCACATTCAAAAATACGCTATTCTTAGCCGTCCCCAGGATGACACCGGGGTAGGTAGCAAAGTCTTTGCTGACCCATGACTTGTTCATCTTGGCTTCTTTTAAAAACAATGTAAGCAAGGGTTACTCCAAGCGGAGTCTCCCTTTTTTCCAAAAATTGGGCCACACAGACACCCACCCCATCAGTGGCAGCACTTGGGCCCTAGTTGCAAACAGGATGTTTTGATTTGCATCAAGCACATTCAAAAATACGCTATTCTTAGCCGTCCACAGGATGACACCGGGGTAGGTAGCAAAGTCTTTCCTGATCCCAGCTCTGTTCATCTTGGCTTCTTTTAAAAACACAGCAAGCAAGGGTTACTCCAAGCGGAGTCTCCCTTTTTTCCAAAAATTGGGCCACACAGACACCCACCACATCAGTGGCAGCACTTGGGCCCTAGTTGCAAACAGGATGTTTTGATTTGCATCAAGCACATTCAAAAATACGCTATTCTTAGCCGTCCCCAGGATGACACCGGGGTAGGTAGCAAAGTCTTTCCTGATCCCAGCTCTGTTCATCTTGGCTTCTTTTAAAAACAATGTAAGCAAGGGTTACTCCAAGCGGAGTCTCCCTTTTTTCCAAAAATTGGGCCACACAGACACCCACCCCATCAGTGGCAGCACTTGGGCCCTAGTTGCAAACAGGATGTTTTGATTTGCATCAAGCACATTCAAAAATACGCTATTCTTAGCCGTCCCCAGGATGACACCGGGGTAGGTAGCAAAGTCTTTCCTGATCCCAGCTCTGTTCATCTTGGCTTCTTTTAAAAACACAGCAAGCAAGGGTTACTCCAAGCGGAGTCTCCCTTTTTTCCAAAAATTGGGCCCACACACACCCACCCCTTCAGTGGCAGCAGTTGTGCCCCAGTTGTACACTTCACAGCTAGATTTGCATCAAGCACATTCAAAAATACGCCATTCTTATCCGTCCCCAGGATGACACCGGGGTAGGTAGCAAAGTCTTTCCTGATCCCAGCTCTGTTCATCTTGGCTTCTTTTAAAAACACAGCAAGCAAGGGTTACTCCAAGCGGAGTCTCCCTTTTTTCCAAAAATTGGGCCACACAGACACCCACCCCATCAGTGGCAGCACTTGGGCCCTAGTTGCAAACAGGATGTTTTGATTTGCATCAAGCACATTCAAAAATACGCTATTCTTAGCCGTCCCCAGGATGACACCGGGGTAGGTAGCAAAGTCTTTCCTGATCCCAGCTCTGTTCATCTTGGCTTCTTTTAAAAACAATGTAAGCAAGGGTTACTCCAAGCGGAGTCTCCCTTTTTTCCAAAAATTGGGCCACACAGACACCCACCCCATCAGTGGCAGCACTTGGGCCCTAGTTGCAAACAGGATGTTTTGATTTGCATCAAGCACATTCAAAAATACGCTATTCTTAGCCGTCCCCAGGATGACACCGGGGTAGGTAGCAAAGTCTTTCCTGATCCCAGCTCTGTTCATCTTGGCTTCTTTTAAAAACACAGCAAGCAAGGGTTACTCCAAGCGGAGTCTCCCTTTTTTCCAAAAATTGGGCCACACAGACACCCACCCCATCAGTGGCAGCACTTGGGCCCTAGTTGCAAACAGGATGTTTTGATTTGCATCAAGCACATTCAAAAATACGCTATTCTTAGCCGTCCCCAGGATGACACCGGGGTAGGTAGCAAAGTCTTTCCTGATCCCAGCTCTGTTCATCTTGGCTTCTTTTAAAAACACAGCAAGCAAGGGTTACTCCAAGCGGAGTCTCCCTTTTTTCCAAAAATTGGGCCACACAGACACCCACCCCATCAGTGGCAGCACTTGGGCCCTAGTTGCAAACAGGATGTTTTGATTTGCATCAAGCACATTCCAAATCCACAAGCATTTACTCTCCCCAGGATGACACAGGGGTAGTAAATTCCTTCTGGATCCATGACTTGTTCATTTTGATGAACGTCAGTCTGTCCACATTGTCACTGGACAGACGCGTGCGCTTATCTGTCAGCACACACCCAGCAGCACTGAATACACGTTCAGAGACAACGCTGGCAGCTGGACACGACAAAATCTCCAAGGCGTAAGTTGCGAGCTCTGGCCATTTTTGTAGGTTTGAAGCCCAAAAGGAGCAAGGCTCCAGTTGCACAGTCATGGCATCGATGTTCATTTGGAGATACTCCTGTATCATCCTCTCCAGCCGTTGACTATGTGTCAGACTTGTTGTCTCTGGTGGCCTTGCAAAAGAGGGTCTAAAAAAATTATGAAAAGATTCCATA
Organism: Anomaloglossus baeobatrachus; assembly: GCF_048569485.1. Lineage (NCBI taxonomy): Eukaryota > Metazoa > Chordata > Amphibia > Anura > Aromobatidae > Anomaloglossus > Anomaloglossus baeobatrachus. Next base: position 887,530,875 of record NC_134353.1, on the reverse strand, counting down.
AAATTGCTGTTACCGGCACCAGAAAAGGTCCTACTGGTACGGGTAGACTGTTGAAGATGACGAGACCGTCCCATGTTTGTCAAGTTACAACTGGGAGATTCACTCCCTGCACCTGCACGGTTGTTTGGTGGAAAAGCCGAGCTAAGATCTAGTAACAGCTTCTGCTGATACTCCTGCATACGTGCGTCCCTTTCTATGGCTGGAATTATGTCACAAAATTTGGACTTGTACCGGGGATCTAATAGTGTGGCAATCCAGTAGTCATCATCACTTCTAATTTTGACAATACGACTGTCATGTTGGAGGTAGTGCAACAAAAAGGCACTCATGTGTCTTGCGCAGCCATGCGGACCAAGTCCATGCTGTGTTTGTGGCATAGAGGTGCTACCCGTTCTTTCTTCCTCTGACATCTGACCCCAACCTCTTTCAACTGAAATTTGACCAAGGTCTCCCTCATCCGCTGAGTCTTCCATGTCCATGGACAGTTCGTCCTCCATTTCTTCATGTTCTCCTGCACCTTGCTCAACATTTCGCCTGCTACTATGCGCCCTTGTCGATCCCTGTCCCCCATGGTCCCATGCCTGCTGCGTTGGTGATGATGAACGTCTGGACCTTCGTGATGTTGTTGTCCCTTGCGCATATGAATCCTCCTGTAGTTCCTCCCCTTCATGTTGTCCCACCCCCTGACTCCGAATAGTGTTTAGCGTGTGCTCCAGCATGTAAATGACTGGAATCGTCATGCTGATAATGGCATTGTCAGAGCTAAACATATTCGTCGCCATGTCGAAACTGTGCAGAAGGGTGCATAGGTCCTTGATCTGAGACCACTCCATCAGGGTGATCTGCCCCACCTCTGCATCTCGTTGGCCCAGGCTATACGTCATGACGTATTGCACCAGGGCTCTGCGGTGCTGCCACAGTCGCTGTAACATGTGGAGAGTTGAATTCCAGCGTGTCGCCACATCGCATTTCAGGCGATGAACCGGCAGGCCGAAAGACTTCTGGAGCGATGCAAGTCGCTCTGCTGCGGCGCTTGAACGGCGGAAGTGAGCTGACAGTTTTCGTGCCCTGTTCAGAAGGCCATCTAGGCCGGGATAGTGTGTTAAAAATTGCTGCACGACAAGGTTCAACACGTGAGCCATACAAGGTACGTGTGTCACCTTGCCCAGGCGAAGTGCCGCACCCAGGTTTGCAGCATTGTCGCACACGGCCTTACCAGGCTGCAGTTTGAGTGGAGACAACCATTTATTAAACTCGGACCGCAAAGCTGACCACAACTCCTCAGCTGTGTGACTCTTATTACCAAGACATGTCAAGCTAAAGACCGCCTGATGCCGTTGCGCTCTGCTGCCAGCATAGTAATGAGGGGTGCGTGATTCCTTCTGCGCAGTGAGAACGCTGGTGGCCTGACCAGGCAGGCTTGGGGCGGAGGTGGAGGACCCAGATGAGGTGGAGGATGCAGAAGCAGTGGCGGAACTTGGACAGACAGAGGATTGACACACAAGTCGTGGGGACGGCAAGACTTGTGCAGCAGACCCTTCACCATCTATCACCATAGTTACCCAGTGCCCAGTCAGCGACATGTAACGTCCCTGTCCATGCTTACTGGTCCAAGTATCGGTGGTGAAATGCACCCGTTCACACACAGAGTTTCTCAAGGAAGCGGTGATGTTGTGTGCGACATGCTGGTGTAGCGCGGGCACACCTTTCTTAGAGAAGTAGTGGCGACTAGGCATCTGGTACTGGGGCACAGCGACAGACATAAGGTCTCTAAAATCCTGTGTGTCCACTAGGCGGAAAGGCAGCATTTCGGTAGCCAACAGCTTACAGAGGGATAGAGTCAACCTCTTAGCTTTGTCATGGGTCGGAGGAAGTGGCCTTTTATTTGACCACATCTGAGGGACAGAGATCTGGCTGCTGTGTGTAGACGGTGTTGAGTAGGGTGTCCCTTGAAAAATGCAGGTTTGTGAGGAAAGTGCAGGCGGAGACATGATGTTGCCTTCATCCAACGTTGGTGCTATCGATGTCTGAGAGAGCTGTACACACTCACTTGTTTCCCCTTCCAAACCAACTGACGACCTTACAAGCAAACTGCCTGTTGCGGTTACAGTGGTGGAAGTTTTGCGTGGAAAAACAGGTGTGGCAGCTGTCCCCACAGTCCTAGAAGATGAAGAGCGCGCGGATGCAGTGGAAGGGGCGGGCGGTGGATGGTTCGCTCCACTAGGCCGCATTGCAGCACGGTGAGCTTCCCACCGGGACTTATGATATTTAGTCATGTGACGATTCATGGAAGAAGTTGTCAAACTGCTGAGGTTTTGACCTCTACTAACAGAATCATGACAAATGTTACATATCACATGAGTTGGGCGATCTTTTTCGATGTGAAAAAAGGACCAGGCTAGGCAAGGCTTAGAGGCCATGCGACCTGTTGATCCACCCCGAATAATGCTCATAGGCAGAGTGGTGGCTGAGGATGCAGTTGTAGACGTGCTACCAGTGCTCCGACTCTGTCCAGGAAGGCGCAAGGTAACTTCGTCGTCGGTTGCATCCTCCTCCACCGCCTCTGTTGACCTCCTCGAGTGCCTGACTGGGGGTTGACAGTAGGTGGGATCTAGAACGTCATCATCAATTGTTGTGTTTGCACTCCCCTCCCCCTCAGACCGAGCCTCTTCTTGCCCTGACGGAATATTTAAGTTGTCATCCCAATCGGGTATCTGCGTCTCATCTTCATCAGTATGTTCCTCATTGTCTATAACCACAGGTGTTACAGTTTGTGACAAAGGGTCAACATTATGCTCAGAAACTTGGTCCACACGGCCTGAATCTGAGTCACAAAGGTTCTGGGCATCACTGCAGACCATTTCCTGTTCTGTACTCACTGTAGCTTGGGAGCAGACCTCTGATTCCCAGGCTATAGTGTGACTGAACAGCTCTGCAGACTCAGCCATCTCAGTTCCACCATACTGTGCAGGGCTGATGGAGACTTCAGAGCTGGGAGAAAGCAAGTTTGATTGGGATGACAACTCAGAGGACTGGTGTTTTTTGGATGCGGTACTTGAAGTGGCAGAGAGGGCACTTGTTGGACCACTTGAGATCCATTCAAGCATTTTCCTTTTTTGCCCATCATCTACCTTTGTTCCTGTTGTTCGTGTCCGTAACAAAGGGAGCACATCGGATTGTCCACGGTAAGTAGTAGACATCTTACTTTTGCTGGTAGATGGTCTATCTTCAGCAGATGATAATGGAGCTTTGCCACCTTCCCCACGGACAAAACCTTTTTTGCCTTTTCCACCACGCCTCTTCCCCTTTCCACCAGCATCTGTCATTTTGCCACTCATGTTGATTGCGACAAGATTGTGGACTGAAAATGTGGTAGTAAAAATTGAGAGGTGGTGAAGATTGCAGTGGTGGTCTAGCTTTATTAACAGCAGAATAATAAAGAATAAATATCCCTGACAATGCAACTTAGTTATAATTAGTTGGAGTGTGCAACGCAGGCAGACGTGCTGCAAATGTCTTTGCACTAGTGGGACTATAGCAAAGTCCAATAGCCACGTATAGGATGCCACTAGGTACACTGAGTGTTTGCTAGTATAATGGCTTGGTTAGAATGAGTTGTAGTGTGCAACGCAGGCAGACGCGCTCTGCAAATGTCTTTGCACTAGTGGGACTATAGCAAAGTCCAATAGCCACGTATAGGATGCCACTAGGTACACTGAGTGTTTGCTAGTATAATGGCTTGGTTAGAATGAGTTGTAGTGTGCAACGCAGGCAGACGCGCTCTGCAAATGTCTTTGCACTAGTGGGACTATAGCAAAGTCCAATAGCCACGTATAGGATGCCACTAGGTACACTGAGTGTTTGCTAGTATAATGGCTTGGTTAGAATGAGTTGTAGTGTGCAACGCAGGCAGACGCGCTCTGCAAATGTCTTTGCACTAGTGGGACTATAGCAAAGTCCAATAGCCACGTATAGGATGCCACTAGGTACACTGAGTGTTTGCTAGTATAATGGCTTGGTTAGAATGAGTTGTAGTGTGCAACGCAGGCAGACGCGCTCTGCAAATGTCTTTGCACTAGTGGGACTATAGCAAAGTCCAATAGCCACGTATAGGATGCCACTAGGTACACTGAGTGTTTGCTAGTATAATGGCTTGGTTAGAATGAGTTGTAGTGTGCAACGCAGGCAGACGCGCTCTGCAAATGTCTTTGCACTAGTGGGACTATAGCAAAGTCCAATAGCCACGTATAGGATGCCACTAGGTACACTGAGTGTTTGCTAGTATAATGGCTTGGTTAGAATGAGTTGTAGTGTGCAACGCAGGCAGACGCGCTCTGCAAATGTCTTTGCACTAGTGGGACTATAGCAAAGTCCAATAGCCACGTATAGGATGCCACTAGGTACACTGAGTGTTTGCTAGTATAATGGCTTGGTTAGAATGAGTTGTAGTGTGCAACGCAGGCAGACGCGCTCTGCAAATGTCTTTGCACTAGTGGGACTATAGCAAAGTCCAATAGCCACGTATAGGATGCCACTAGGTACACTGAGTGTTTGCTAGTATAATGGCTTGGTTAGAATGAGTTGTAGTGTGCAACGCAGGCAGACGCGCTCTGCAAATGTCTTTGCACTAGTGGGACTATAGCAAAGTCCAATAGCCAGGTATAGGATGCCACTAGGTACACTGAGTGTTTGCTAGTATAATGGCTTGGTTAGAATGAGTTGTAGTGTGCAACGCAGGCAGACGCGCTCTGCAAATGTCTTTGCACTAGTGGGACTATAGCAAAGTCCAATAGCCACGTATAGGATGCCACTAGGTACACTGAGTGTTTGCTAGTATAATGGCTTGGTTAGAATGAGTTGTAGTGTGCAACGCAGGCAGACGCGCTCTGCAAATGTCTTTGCACTAGTGGGACTATAGCAAAGTCCAATAGCCACGTATAGGATGCCACTAGGTACACTGAGTGTTTGCTAGTATAATGGCTTGGTTAGAATGAGTTGTAGTGTGCAACGCAGGCAGACGCGCTCTGCAAATGTCTTTGCACTAGTGGGACTATAGCAAAGTCCAATAGCCACGTATAGGATGCCACTAGGTACACTGAGTGTTTGCTAGTATAATGGCTTGGTTAGAATGAGTTGTAGTGTGCAACGCAGGCAGACGCGCTCTGCAAATGTCTTTGCACTAGTGGGACTATAGCAAAGTCCAATAGCCACGTATAGGATGCCACTAGGTACACTGAGTGTTTGCTAGTATAATGGCTTGGTTAGAATGAGTTGTAGTGTGCAACGCAGGCAGACGCGCTCTGCAAATGTCTTTGCACTAGTGGGACTATAGCAAAGTCCAATAGCCACGTATAGGATGCCACTAGGTACACTGAGTGTTTGCTAGTATAATGGCTTGGTTAGAATGAGTTGTAGTGTGCAACGCAGGCAGACGCGCTCTGCAAATGTCTTTGCACTAGTGGGACTATAGCAAAGTCCAATAGCCAGGTATAGGATGCCACTAGGTACACTGAGTGTTTGCTAGTATAATGGCTTGGTTAGAATGAGTTGTAGTGTGCAACGCAGGCAGACGCGCTCTGCAAATGTCTTTGCACTAGTGGGACTATAGCAAAGTCCAATAGCCACGTATAGGATGCCACTAGGTACACTGAGTGTTTGCTAGTATAATGGCTTGTTTAGAATGAGTTGTAGTGTGCAACGCAGGCAGACGCGCTCTGCAAATGTCTTTGCACTAGTGGGACTATAGCAAAGTCCAATAGCCACGTATAGGATGCCACTAGGTACACTGAGTGTTTGCTAGTATAATGGCTTGGTTAGAATGAGTTGTAGTGTGCAACGCAGGCAGACGCGCTCTGCAAATGTCTTTGCACTAGTGGGACTATAGCAAAGTCCAATAGCCACGTATAGGATGCCACTAGGTACACTGAGTGTTTGCTAGTATAATGGCTTGGTTAGAATGAGTTGTAGTGTGCAACGCAGGCAGACGCGCTCTGCAAATGTCTTTGCACTAGTGGGACTATAGCAAAGTCCAATAGCCACGTATAGGATGCCACTAGGTACACTGAGTGTTTGCTAGTATAATGGCTTGGTTAGAATGAGTTGTAGTGTGCAACGCAGGCAGACGCGCTCTGCAAATGTCTTTGCACTAGTGGGACTATAGCAAAGTCCAATAGCCACGTATAGGATGCCACTAGGTACACTGAGTGTTTGCTAGTATAATGGCTTGGTTAGAATGAGTTGTAGTGTGCAACGCAGGCAGACGCGCTCTGCAAATGTCTTTGCACTAGTGGGACTATAGCAAAGTCCAATAGCCAGGTATAGGATGCCACTAGGTACACTGAGTGTTTGCTAGTATAATGGCTTGGTTAGAATGAGTTGTAGTGTGCAACGCAGGCAGACGCGCTCTGCAAATGTCTTTGCACTAGTGGGACTATAGCAAAGTCCAATAGCCAGGTATAGGATGCCACTAGGTACACTGAGTGTTTGCTAGTATAATGGCTTGGTTAGAATGAGTTGTAGTGTGCAACGCAGGCAGACGCGCTCTGCAAATGTCTTTGCACTAGTGGGACTATAGCAAAGTCCAATAGCCACGTATAGGATGCCACTAGGTACACTGAGTGTTTGCTAGTATAATGGCTTGGTTAGAATGAGTTGTAGTGTGCAACGCAGGCAGACGCGCTCTGCAAATGTCTTTGCACTAGTGGGACTATAGCAAAGTCCAATAGCCACGTATAGGATGCCACTAGGTACACTGAGTGTTTGCTAGTATAATGGCTTGGTTAGAATGAGTTGTAGTGTGCAACGCAGGCAGACGCGCTCTGCAAATGTCTTTGCACTAGTGGGACTATAGCAAAGTCCAATAGCCACGTATAGGATGCCACTAGGTACACTGAGTGTTTGCTAGTATAATGGCTTGGTTAGAATGAGTTGTAGTGTGCAACGCAGGCAGACGCGCTCTGCAAATGTCTTTGCACTAGTGGGACTATAGCAAAGTCCAATAGCCAGGTATAGGATGCCACTAGGTACACTGAGTGTTTGCTAGTATAATGGCTTGGTTAGAATGAGTTGTAGTGTGCAACGCAGGCAGACGCGCTCTGCAAATGTCTTTGCACTAGTGGGACTATAGCAAAGTCCAATAGCCACGTATAGGATGCCACTAGGTACACTGAGTGTTTGCTAGTATAATGGCTTGGTTAGAATGAGTTGTAGTGTGCAACGCAGGCAGACGCGCTCTGCAAATGTCTTTGCACTAGTGGGACTATAGCAAAGTCCAATAGCCACGTATAGGATGCCACTAGGTACACTGAGTGTTTGCTAGTATAATGGCTTGGTTAGAATGAGTTGTAGTGTGCAACGCAGGCAGACGCGCTCTGCAAATGTCTTTGCACTAGTGGGACTATAGCAAAGTCCAATAGCCACGTATAGGATGCCACTAGGTACACTGAGTGTTTGCTAGTATAATGGCTTGGTTAGAATGAGTTGTAGTGTGCAACGCAGGCAGACGCGCTCTGCAAATGTCTTTGCACTAGTGGGACTATAGCAAAGTCCAATAGCCACGTATAGGATGCCACTAGGTACACTGAGTGTTTGCTAGTATAATGGCTTGGTTAGAATGAGTTGTAGTGTGCAACGCAGGCAGACGCGCTCTGCAAATGTCTTTGCACTAGTGGGACTATAGCAAAGTCCAATAGCCAGGTATAGGATGCCACTAGGTACACTGAGTGTTTGCTAGTATAATGGCTTGGTTAGAATGAGTTGTAGTGTGCAACGCAGGCAGACGCGCTCTGCAAATGTCTTTGCACTAGTGGGACTATAGCAAAGTCCAATAGCCACGTATAGGATGCCACTAGGTACACTGAGTGTTTGCTAGTATAATGGCTTGGTTAGAATGAGTTGTAGTGTGCAACGCAGGCAGACGCGCTCTGCAAATGTCTTTGCACTAGTGGGACTATAGCAAAGTCCAATAGCCACGTATAGGATGCCACTAGGTACACTGAGTGTTTGCTAGTATAATGGCTTGGTTAGAATGAGTTGTAGTGTGCAATGCAGGCAGACGCGCTCTGCAAATGTCTTTGCACTAGTGGGACTATAGCAAAGTCCAATAGCCACGTATAGGATGCCACTAGGTACACTGAGTGTTTGCTAGTATAATGGCTTAGTTATCAGTTGGAGTGTGCAGAGGACAAGAGGGTACAGTGGCAGGATTGTGGTGCTCTGGGTAGAGGAATGGAAGCCTGCCTTTCTATTCCCTCCTAATGGTGAAATGCAGGTAGGAAATCCCTGACCTGGGCTACACAGACGCTGTTGCTGTTTGCAGGACCTGTCACCTATGGCTCTCTGACCCTGCCGGTTGGAGCCCTTAAAAGGACTGCTATAAAGTGCTCTCCCTAAGCTGTCTAACGCTGTGTATGCAGCGCATACAGCTGTATCGGCTATAGGACTCAGGAAGACGGAGCTGCGACAGTGATGTCTGACACCAAAGACGCAGAAGGCAGATAATGGCGTCCGTGAAGAAAATGTCCGGTTTTATAATGCAGGGACATGTGACATGCAGATCCTATCACACATGCCGTTGCTTCTCTGGCTCAAAGTCCACTTAGCTGTGTGTGTGTCTGGGATTGGCTGACATGCTGGCCCGCCCCACAAGACGCGCGCGCTTAGGGAAGGAAGACAAGAAAAAAAAAAAAAAAAAAATGGCGATCGCCATTATAGAAACAGCAGTGATCTGAAGGCGCTGTTCACGCACACTATACACTGAAATGTGATAATAGTTTGATTCACAGAGTGACTTACACTATTACAGCAGAAACCAAGCTATGATTTAGCTGTTTTTTGGCTGCTAGAACCGTTCTCGAACGTTTCTAGAACTACCGAGCTTTTGCAAAAAGCTCGAGTTCTAGTTCGATCTAGAACATGCCCCAAAATCACTCGAGCCGCGAACTGGAGAACCACGAACCACGAACCGCGCTCAACTCTAGTCTTTATGTGATTTCAGGATGTTCAGACTTTGAAATGTCGATGTGGATTACAGGGTGAAATCTGATTGCTTTCCATGCTAAAATCTGTCTAATATGCTGCAATTATTTCCTGAAAGATCAATCCAACTGCTGTGTCTGGAAAGGGCTGGAAAGGGCTTAGCTTCGATGTGTGGTAAGCATGAGCGTGATACCCCCTGCTGAAGAGAAGACTGCAAACGTAAGATTAAATTAATTATTTACATGATAGGATTGGTTGGCACTTCGGAAAAAAAATTGGGTTTAGGGCTACGTTTTGGGCACTGGGCCTGTAAAAGGTTCTCCATGACTGGTATATACTGTATATATATATATATATATATATATATATATATATATATATATATATATATATATATATATATATATATATATATATATATATATATATATATATATATATATATGTGTATATAAATATATATATACTATATATATATATATATATATATATATATATATATATATATATATATATACACACACATGCATGCACATACGTACAACATAGACCTTCAAGGGAAGTGGTAAGCAAAATTATGGGAACTATGTGATGAGTATTATTTATTTCTTCTGTGTTTATATATATATATATATATATATATATATATACATACATACCGTGTATATATATATATATATATATATATATATATATATATATATATATACATAAGAGAGTCAAGTGGATATTGAACACATCACCGGTTTTCTATGTAAATATTATATTTCTAAAGGTGCTATTGATATCAATTTCTCACCAGATGTCAGTAACAACTCATCCAATCCATGCATGCAAAAAAATCAACCCATATTTGTCCATAAATTTAGTGATGGGTATTATTGAGAAATGACAGAGAGAAAAAGTATTGAACACACTTTATGAAAGTTATTCAATACTTCTTACAAAAGCCTTTGTTTGTGATGTAGCTTCAAGATGCCTCCTCTATGGAGAAACTAGTGGCATGCATTCCTGGATTTTGGCCCATTCTTCATACAAACACTTTTTTCTATTCCGAGGGTTCCGTGGGCTCCTTCTATTAACTCAGAGCTTTAGATCCTTTCATAAATTTCCTATTTAATTCATGTCAGGTGATCGGCTCGGCCATTCTTGCAGGTTTATTTTTTTTCCTCTGACACCAAGTGAGAGTTTCCTTGGCTGTGTGTTTGGGCTCATTGTCTTGCTGAAATATTCACCTTAATTTCACGTTCATCACCAGGTAGATGGCAGGAGATTTTTTATCAATGATGTCTCTTTACATTTGTCCATTCATCTTTCCTTCAATTATATGATGTTTGCAGTGCCGTATGCTGAAAAAACAGCTGCACACCATTATGTTCCCACTTTCAAACTTCATTGTTGTATGGTGTTTTGGGGATTATTTTACCCTTTGGCTTCCAAACATAGTGTTTATAATGGCATCCAAAGAGATCAATTTTGGTCTCATCTGACAGACAAGCCTGTGAAATACTGGGAGAGTATAGTCTAAGGCGGGCTTTGCACACTACGACATCGCAGGTGCGATGTCGATGTCGGTGGGGTCAAATTGAAAGTGATGCACATCCGGCATCGAATGCGACATCGCAGTGTGTAAAGCCTAGATGATATGATTAACGAGCGCAAAAGCGTCATAATCGTATCATCGGTGCAGCGTCGGCGTAATCCATAATTACGCTGTCGCAACGGTCCGATGTTGTTCCTCGCTCCTGCGGCAGCACACATCGCTGTGTGTGAAGTCGCAGGAGCGAGGAACATCTCCTACCGGCGTCACCGCGGCTTCTGTAGGTTATGCGGAAGGAAGGAGGTGGGCGGGATGTTTACATCCTGCTCATCTCCGCCTCTCCGCTCCTATTGGCCGCCTGCCATGTGACGTCGCAGTGACGCCGCACGACCCGCCCCCTTAATAAGGAGGCGGGTCGCAGGCCAGAGCAACGGTCGCAGGGCAGGTGAGTGCATGTGAAGCTGGCGTAGCGATAATTTTCGCTACGCCAGCTTTCACAAGATATTGTACCTGCGACGGGGGCGGGGACTATCGCGTGCAACATCGCAGCATCGGCTTGCGATGTCACAGCATGCAAAGCCGCCTAAGTGTTGTTGAAATTTTTTTAAACACATTTGAAAAAGCTTTTTGTTCACCAGTGGAGTCTTGCATGGTGATCGCGCATTCAGGCCATGTAGGGTGAGTGTATTACTTTTTGTTTTCTTTGAAACAATTATACCTGCTGATTCTAGGTCTTTCTGTAGCTCTCTACAGGTGGTTCTTGGCTCTTGGACAACTCTTCTGGTAATTCAGAATAATAGAAGAATAATTTCAGAATTTTTTTTCACCTCTAATGTCTCCCATATTCTGAACAAATCCAATCGGAAACAAACTGAAATAATTTAGGTATAAAATTAAAATAATAAAATTATAATAATGTGTTTGAATAAATATGAATATCATCTTAGACTTGGGGATGTGGTTTTGTTCATAACTAACCAATCACATTCACACTCATGTTACATAGTAGTAAGTGCACAGCTGCCAACATTTACAGTGACCCTGATTAACCAAATAACGTTTAAGCATTCTAGTGGGATTTTCATGACATTTATTTGTATTTACAGCAAAAACTGTATTTAAAGAAAAAACAATAGTCCTTAAATAGCTCGCAACATAGCAAAGGGTTCTCATTGTTGAAATTTCCAAGACATTAGCTATACCATGGAACACTGTGAAGATGGTCATCAAGAATTAACTTGAAATTGTCACAAAAGTAACATTACCTAGAACTGAACTTCACATCAAAAATTGAACAGACAAGAAGAAAATTGGTCCAAGAGGCTGCAAGGACACCTTTACAAGATTAATGGAGCTGCAGTAATTTCTGACAAATACTGCTTGTGTACCGCATTCAACAATATTTTTCTATATTCTGCATATATCTGGCCTGTGGGGTGGAGTGTCAAGATGGAAGCTTTTTCTTACAAAGAAACACATCCAAACCTGGCAATGAATTGCTCAAACCTACATCAATCATTCCAAAGCAGGCCTTAAAAGTGTTATGGTCTCATGAGACTGAGGTTGAGGTTTTTGGCAATAATTCTGGAAAGTAGGGTTGGTGCACAACCAACACTGCACATCACCAAACCAAACCATACTCAAAGTCAGGCATGATGGAGAATGTATTATGATTGGGGGCTATTATTCAGAAGCCTGAATAGAGTATTTAAGACAGAGGGAAATATGTACACTTTCAAATATCAGCTAATTTTTCAACAAAACCTTCAGACTTCACCTTGCAGTATGACAATAAGGCTGAGGCCACATGGGGATTACTGCGAGTCCTTGCATGACACTCAGCTCATGCTCGCAGCACAGCGGGAGCCGTGTGTCATGTGAGAGTCATGCGACTGTGGTCCGATCTTGTGATCAGACCACAGCTGCAGAGGGGAGGGGAGGGAAGGCACAGTGGAGGGGAGGGCGGTGCTGTGGAGGAGAGGGAGAGATTTATCTCCCTATCTCCTCCATTGCTGGTTGATATGAGAATCTCACTGATCTCGCATTACACCAGTGTAATGCGAGTGCAATGCGATGATTCTCTCACCCCATAGACTTGAATGGGTGCAAGTGAAACAGGATCGCATTCTTCCCGCAGCGAACTGTGACTGTTTTCTCCATCTGATTAGGGCTGAGAAACAATCGCTCATGGGAGCGGACCCATAGAGTAATATTGGTCCGAGTGGAATGCGATTTTTTTTTATCGCATTCCACTAGCTCCGTATTACTCGCCTTGTGTGCTGATCCTAACCCTCTGCACACCTCTAAATCAACAAAAGAATTGCTGTGCCAGAATAAGACCAAAGTTTAAATGGTACAGCCAGAGACTAGACCTGAATCTAATAGAAAATCTGTGGGTTGGCCTGAAGAGGGGCCTCTCAATCTAACAAAATTTGGAAGCTACTGCGAGGAAGAGTGGGCAATAATTCCTAAGGCTTATTGCGCACGTGTGCGCTCTGCACCGCACAGAAAAGGTGCGCTTCAGAGCGCAGTTGAACAGCTGCGTTCTGAAGCGCATGATGCCGGCAGATTCGTGCGCTCTGCATGCTGCCTCTCCCTATAGACAGCATGCAAACCGCATGAAAGAAGTGACATGTCACTTCTTAGAACGCAGCGATTCTGGCAGCAGCCGAATCGCTGCGTTCTAATATGCCACGTGCGCACGGCTCCTGCACAATCTCCATAGATTGTGCTGGGGATGCAGGATGCATGCAGTTACGCTGTGGTGCAGATCGCAGCGTAACTGCATGTATTACGCACGCGTGCGCACATAGCCTAATTCTAGACGTATGATGCTGATAGACTTCTATCCAAACAGCCTAAATGCTCTCATAAATTCATAGTTCTTCCATAAAGTACTAGTTTAAGTGGGTGAATACTTATGCAACTACATTAGTTTAGTAATTTATTTTTATTTTTCCACTCAAAAAGATTTTAATTTATTTTTCAACCGAATTGTACAGATTATGGCTGACATTAAAGGTAGAAAAAGTTCTAAAATGATATGGTTTTTCACAAGGCTTTGCATTTTAAGAGGGGTGTGTAGATTTTTCATACCCATAGTAGTTGTGGCTTGTATATTTGTCAAATGGGATTTGAAAAATATGTGTAAATAAGACATGATTAGCTACTTTTCAAGTTTAATTTTATATTACGTCAAAAATGTTCAAACACTTCAAAAGAGTGACAAAAGGAGAAATGCTAGGTAGGTACATATCCAAAAAGATAGTTCTTGCAAGAGGCCATCCATTTGTGTCGCATTCACGTAAAATTTACTAGAAGAACAGATGTGCAATATGAAAAAAGGTAGCAATGTGCAAAAGTCTAGATTTAGATACATTTTCTTTTATGTTTTTTAAAAACTATTATTTTTCCCCTTGACAAAAAAGATTACACAAGAAATGTCAAAACTTAGTAAAGTCATTTGTAAATCGCTAGTTACTAGCATTCACCCATGTGACACTGATTTTATACTTTTTCTATAAAATGTATTGTGCAGTCTTGCTTCTGTTTTCTACTCTTTTAAGAATGGAGAAAAATAATTGCTAATTTCAATTCAAATACAGCAGAACAGAGACTAGTTTCACCATATCACCGATCAATCACACTGAGCTTGACACTTCTCCTTAACACATTACTGTCAGAATTGTGTCCATTGTTTTAAATTGTAATTGTCCTTTTAAATTTCACTTAATAAATCATTAGTACACATGAAAATACCGTATTTTTCGGACTATAAGACGCACTTTTTTACCCCCAAATGTTGGGGGAAAGTGGGGGGTGTGTCTTATAGTCTGAATGTAGGGCATGGTTGCAGGGAATGAGGGTTCTGCGGTGCAGCGGGTCATCGGGGGCATGAGCAGGTTGCAGCAGTGCATACCGTGACCACGTGGGTCCGCTCATTTCATATGCACGCCCATCATCCCACCCATTATCTCTCAACACTGAAGCCGGCGCTGAGAGGTGGGTGGGATGATGGGTGGGGGATGCGCACATACTAAACAGCCAGCCTGCATGATCACTCCTGGCAACTACAGCCTGGAGTAATCATGTGTGGCTATATTCACTGCCCCCCGCGCATCATCATCAGCGCGGGGTGAAGTGAATCAGTATACTCACCGGCCACGATCCCTGTAGCATCGCTTGTCCTTCTGTCTGTCGGCCACGGCTGTGTATGGAGACTAGTGGTGCGCACAGTGATGACGTCATCGCTGTGCACATGTGTCCACACACAGCCGCGGCCTGCACAGATAGGAGGACGAGCGATGCTGCAGTGATCATGGCCGGCTGCACACAGGTCAGCGGCGCTGCTGCTGACACAGACTGGAGGAGGAGCGATGCTGCTGGAGCGAGGAAAGGTGAGTATAAACGTTTATTTTTTGTGTGCCACAGGATACGGCCATACACCAGGATGGGGTATATAGCCGGATGCGGCCATATGCCAGGATGGTGTATATAGCAGGATGCGGCCATATGCCAGGATGGGGTATATAGCAGGATGCGGCTGTATACCAGGATTGGGGTATATACCAGGATGTGGCCATATGCCAGGATGGGGTATATAGCAGGATGCAGCCATATGCCAGGATGGGGTATATAGCAGGATGGGGGCTATACCAGGATAAGGGACAAAAATATACAAGGCAGGAGGATCATATACAAGGCAGGAGGATCATTACCAGGATGGGGTACCTTAGTAGGGAATTTGGGGACATTTACCCCCATAAGAGAGTCAGCAGTAGATCCTTACCCCATAACGGTGTGTCATGACCACATTTTTTGCTTAAAATTTTATTTTCCTATTTTCCTCCTCTAAAATCAGGGTGCATCTTATAGTCCGAAAAATATGGTAACATGAAAAAACGTTTTAATGAGATTTTACGATGATGGGAGTAGCTGGAGGCAGAAATATTACAAAATAGGTTATTTTCATGTGTTCTCTTGATTTATTAATAAAAATTAAAATGGTTACACTTTAATGCTGTCTCTATCGATCTCTTTAGCTTAGGTGAGAGCTTTGACACTTTGATCCTAAAGTCACCCCAAAATGACTGTTATGTTCCCTTCTTAGGCTCTTACAAAAGAAATGAAGTTCACATCTGATTGGCTGCACTACACCATGTGATGTGATAGCATTATGTGAAAGCCAACTCAAGTGCCACCTATTGGAGGTAGCAATTCTAAAAGTCAAAAGTAACCCTTTAACAAGCCTAGTCATATGACTTAGGATTTTTGCCAGATCAGAACCTCAATTTGCAGACACTGTGTTTCGTGATGATTGCCCCTTGTCAATGCAAAGTATGAGATCTGATCTGGCTGTATGAGAAGCAAAGATGGGGTCGGAGGGGAAAGATTTTTTCTTGTGGAGACTGACACACCATTTCAGCATGCCCGTGGTGAGGAGACTTTAAGCCGCAATGCTCCTCTGGGAAATATGCAAATTGCATCTTCAGTTTTACCAAAAAAACAATATCAGAATTATTTTTTTTTTCCCACAATTTCTTTTTCACTTTTTCCAGTAAACTACGTGATAAAATTAATAATGCCACTCAAAAGTGCAACTCGTCCCACAAAATGCAAGTGCTCATACAGTCATAGAGAAAGTGTTGGCACCCTTGAAATAGTTCCAGAAATAAAAGAATTTTGGTTATACACATTTTTATTTACTTTGTGTGTATTGGAACAACAGAGAAAAAAAAGGCAAATTGGAAATAATTTGACACACAACTCAAAAAATGGCCAAAACTGTTGGAATCTGCCACGTAATATTTGGTTGCACATAGTTTGAAATACTGCAACCAATCACTTCTTATAACTATCAAAAGCTTCTTACTCCTCTCAACAGAAATTTGTAGGAGTAGTTTACTGCATCAAAGGTAGAAGACAGGACTTGTAGGAGAAGTACTGAGTACTGTCTATTAGCTCTATAAGATGGCAGGTCATTTGTTCCTTTGGTTCGGGCCATTCCAATAGAGTGGTTTGTGAAGGAAGCTGAATTGTAATGGCTTGAAGAATTTGTTGTAAAACAGGTTTGAGGAGAAGTCAATGTGGGCGTTCAAGGAGTTTAGTGGCAAATAGGAGTCATGTTATGGAGCAATAGCTGGAAGTAGATTTGTGAAGGGATGACTTCTTGAAGATAGGTGGGATAGTCCTTGGTTTGAAAAATAAAAAGGAATCCACTTAAGATTAACGATAAGTTGATGACAAAAGTTAGGACTATGATAAGCACTGTAGTTAAGGCCATGTCTCACTAAGCGACATCGCTAGCGACATCGCTGCTGAGTCACAGTTTTTGTGACGCAACAGCGATCTTGCTAGTGATGTCGCTGTGTGTGACATCCAGCAACGACCTGGCCCCTGCTGTGAGGTCGCCGGTCGTTGCTGAATGTCCTGGACCATTTTTTGGTCATTGCTCTCCCGCTATGAAGCACACATCGCTGTGTGTGACAGCGAGAGAGCAACAATCTGAATGGGCAGGGAGCAGGGAGCCAGCCTCTGCGGACGCTGGTAACCAAGGTTCACATCGGGTAACCAAGCAAAGCGCTTTGCTTGGTTACCCAATATTTTCCTTGGTTACTAGCGTCCGCAGCTTCTAGAAGCCGGCTCCCTGCACACGTAGCCAAGGTACACATAGGGTAACTATAAGCAAAGCACTTTGCTTAGTAACCCGATGTGTACTACTGTGTACCAAGCACAGCATCGTTACACGGGTCGCTAGTGGCTGGTGGCAGATCTCTGATCGCTGTGGAGATCTGCCTGATTGACAGCTCACCAGCGACCATGTAGCGACGTTCCAGTGATCCCTGCCAGGTCAGATTGCTGGTAGGATCGCTGGAGTGTCGCTAAATGTGAGGGTACCTTAAGTATAGAGTGGAGGTGGGATAGGATAAGGTTTGAGCAAAAATGGTGAGATGAGATTTGGAGATATATGTGACAAGCCTTATTGGTCATGGTGAGAAAAAAAAGAATATGGGAGAAAAGCATTGTTGTGTAGAGGGATTTTTTTTGGGGGGGGGGGTGTTGGGTTAAAGCTTTCTGTATTGGGATGAATCTTGTTTTTCAAATATGAGGCAAAGTGTTCTGCTGAAATGAAGAAAGTGGGAGAAGGGATCAGAAAGCGGAATAGGAAATTGTTAATTGCTAATTGTTTACTGATCTTGTCATGGAACGAGTGTGGAGGGCGCATTCAGACCAACCCAAGTCTTACGCACAACGAAAAATACACCTAAAAAACACCACAGACAAGGGGGAAACATCGAGGACACAATAACAAAAGTGGGCCCTGTGACTTGTGAGAGGGTAAATGGGCACCTCTTAACCTCATTTGAGCTGTCCCTAGTCTTCTAACCAGTCTCTATACAGTACCAGCAACTGTCACCAAGCAGCACCCTGGGTCCCTGAGAAAACCTATAGATGCCCTGACTAGTGAGAGGTGGGTGAAATTAACTAAACCCACCACTGCACTAAAGAGACAAGAGGGTAGGAGAGACAAAAAAAGGGATAAATAACCAAAATTAAGAGGATACAACTTAGGAGAATCCACAGCAGCTCCTTCCAGCAAGGCGGCTTTCATACAAATGGCTTTGATAGTCAGCAAAGCTTGCTGGGAGACCTGGCTATCTAAGCACAGGGGGGTGTGGCTACAAAGCAGGTGCAGCTGACCTAAACTGCAGCAGAGCTTCTGGCAGAAAAACTGACATTTAACTACTTAAGTGCCAAAAAAAATTAAACAACAGCTCAAGCTGCCACTAGTCACCAAAAATAAGGAGACAACCATGACAGATCTCCAGCCTTGCAAATAAAGTGGGGTCAAAAGCATGGAAACCCTCTGTTTGACATCTATATTCTTTGATATGACAGCTCCTTGAAAGAATACGCATTTACATAGAAAATAGCTGATAGAAGTCTGAAATAGCAAGTTGATTAATATTCACCTTATCTACTCTCAGCTGCTTCCATGCTGATCTGGTCCCCATGTCTACATGTTATCTGCAGCCATTCACCGGCTGTACCACTGATATGACAGCATTTTTTATTACAAAGGCAAGGCTGCCTACAGAGGCTACATGTCATCTCGTGACAACATCATTGGAGTCAGATAACCTGGGAAATATCAATATGAGAGCTGCAGGCAATTGGTAAAGTGGGTATTACCCTTTTTATTATTTTAGAGCAATGTTTAAAGATATGTAGTTGGAAAACTGAATTATGTGTTTTTAAAAGCATAAAAAAAATTACAATGTAATAATTACTATATAACTGTAAAATATAGTGTGACGTCCTGGCCAAGCCAGGTAGTCACAAATAGGGCCCCACACAACACCCGTCCCTCACAGGTGACACCAGCCAACCTTAAAACCCTAGTTACCCCCTTAGGGCTTGATAGACACACTAGGGGGCGGAACCAGGCAGTTGGAAGACGCCCACCTAGGAATTTTAGACAGCCCAGGGCGGGGAAAATTCAGATGAGTTGTAGAGTTCAAGGACAGTGGAGGTCAGGCCTGTGTCTGAGGCCTGAAGGAAAACTGATAGGTACCAGGGTAGGAGCCCTGGTGCCTCTGGCTAGGAGGCAGACGGCATTCTCCATCTGTAGGAGCCGGGAAGACGGCTCGGTGGAACCGAGGTGGACCGGGACAGGGTTGTAGCCCGCCGGTACCGACCCGGGGAACCGACTCGGAAGCCGGAGCACACAGGGGGTACTCAGACCCTGAAGCTAGGTCCAGAAGCGACTGGAACTGGTTAATTAACTGATTGCGGTCAGGACTAGAGGTCCTGTCCCACCCAAAGTACCGATTTAAGGCAACAGCCCACCGAGGGGGATAACAGGCCACCGCCAGGGCTCAGAGATCCCACGGGCCAGCGTATGTGGGCAAGGGCTTCTTAGGCCATATCCAGCCGGGAGTGGACTCATGAAGTTGCAAGCACAGGCAGTCCACCATTCTAAAGAAGGTGCAGGAGAAAGACAGAGACCACCAGCCGGGTGGTGGAACCAGAACGCAGCCGGCTGTGGGCAACAACCACCATCACCTTGGTTTACCAGAGACTCGTGTGTTTTCTTAATAGTGAGTACACCAGTACCCTGCGGTCGCCCATCTCCCTGCACCACCAACCCCAACAAGTCCCGGGGCCACCATCCCTGCCCATGGAGGGGTTAACAACTTGCTGCACAACATCTCCCCCAGGTGCCCCGTAACTGCAGCGGTGGTGTCCAATATCACCACATACCGTGGATGGTGTCATGAACCTAGTATGGCCCAGCCCGTACATATACGTCCACCAGCCCCCGACCCTTTTCATTCGGAGTGTCCGCGGGATCCCCCGGGATCCTCTGGGTCCGGAGACCCTCAAGCCACCCACCGGAAGGTCCGGACTCGAGCAGCGGCAGGCTGCTGGCACGGGGGCGGCACAATACCATCAGTGATCAAGTGTTATTGCAAATCAATAAAATTAGCACAACCTTTCAATACAAATAATTAAATTTAAAGTCTAATTAAAGAATAATTGCCTTTACAAATAAAATGACACTAGAATGTGCCTGACACATTTTGTGACGGATGGGTTCAGCAATGAAGGGGTTACAGCTGCATTCCTAGCTTTGGAAATAATCTAGCTCCACGCTATCCAGGGGCAGATGCACACAAACGACTGCAGCAATTATCGCCCGTATTATTGGCCTGAGAGCGTATGGATGTGTCGTTATGTATATTTTTCTAGACATGAAATAGCGCCAGCTGTCAATCACTCTTCACCGCCCGTATATTTTTTACATGACTTTTGTGTTCCTACATAGCAGACGGCTTGGAATATCTCTTCATTGTTTACACTGATGGTACAGAAAGAAAATACATTCAATGGATTGTGCGAAAAATACATAAAAGAAATTTGCTTTCCCTCAAGAAAGAACGGTGAATAGATTTAATTGACTTGTATGTGTAATCTTACCTTGTTTTCTTTACATTTATACATTAATTATTATTATTATTATTATTATTATTATTATTATTATTAGTGAGGAATTGTATTAAAAATCTTTCTAATTTACTTAAAATATTATGAATTTATTTTACTATCTCTTCTTTTTAAAATTATTATTAGAAGTAGTTGTAGTAGTAAATAAATAGAACTAGTAGATGTAAATACTATAGTTTTCTGCTTGTATGATCATTCATCACCTGATAAGTGGATGGTTGTGGATAGAGAATTTGATAGATGGATGGATGGATGGATGGATGGATGGACGGATGGACGGATGGATGGATAGGTAGATAGATAGATAGATAAATGGATGGATAGATGGATATATGGATGGATGGATGGATGGATAGATACATGGATGGATAGATGGATAGATAGATAGATAGATAGATAGATAGAGGGATAGATAGATAGATAGATAGATAGAGGGATAGATAGATAGATAGATAGAGGGATAGATAGATAGATAGATAGATAGATAGATAGTTAGATAGATAGATAGATAGATAGATAGATAGATAGATAGATAGATAGATAGATAGATAGATAGATAGAGGGATAGATAGATAGATAGATAGATAGATAGATAGATAGATAGATAGATAGATAGATAGAGGTATAGATAGATAGATAGATGGATGGATGGAGTGATGGATGGATAGATAGAGGGATAGATAGATAGATAGATAGATAGATAGATAGATAGATAGATGGATGTATGGATAGATAGATAGATAGATAGATAGATAGGTAGGTCGATAGATAGATAGATAGATAGATAGATAGATAGATAGATAGATAGAAATCAATGCAACTCCGGCAGAAGGGAAAAACCGGGTGCAAGCCCTGCCAGGTAAAGGTCACTTGTCTGAAATGTTGCCATCACTATGGGCCATTCAATTCTTCTAATTTTACTTTTCAATTTTTTCAACATTTTTTATTGGCGTGCTGCCTTCATTTCTTTATGATAGATAGATAAATAGATACCATATTTTCCAGATCATAATACGCACTTTATTTCCCCCAAAACTGGGGGGTAAAATGTGGGTGCGTTTTACAAAATGGATATGGATTACCAAGGTGGCATTGGTGGAGCGGGGTCATAGGAGACAAGGTCACAGGATGCTCCTGGGGGTGTCACAGCGGGCGCCATTGATCTGCAGGCGGGCTGAGAGGGTGTCACAGGATGGGCGCATTGAGCTGACTTCGGGCTGCATCGAAAGAAATCTAAACACCAAAATTATGTTTTTTGGTCACCCTAACATTGCATTAAAATGCAATAACAGGCGATCAAAACATCACACCTACACCAAAATGGTATAAATAACAACATCAGCTCAGGATACAAAAAATAAGTCCTCATTGAGCCCAAGATCCCAAAAAATGAGAATGCTACGGGTCATGTAAAATGGTGACAAAAGCGCAATTCTTTTTTCTTTGACAAATTTCTGATTTTTTTTCACTCTTTAGATAAAATTAAAACTCGTACTGACCTGGAGAAGCATAATACCAGGTCATCATTACCATACAGTGAACATGGTAAATAAAAAAAAAAATGAAAAAAAAACAATTGCAGAATTGCTTTTTTTTTGCAATTTCACCACACTGGGATGTTTTTCCCGTTTTCCAATACAATATGGGGCAGAATGAATGGTGTCTTTCAAAAGTACAACTTTTCCTGCAACAAACATGCCCTAATAAAGCAATATTGATGGAAAAATAAAAAAGTTATGGCTCTTGGAAGAAGGGAGGGAAAACATGAAAATGAAAAACGGAAACGTGCTGTGTAGTAAAGAAGTAAAATTTGATTCATTCTATTTTCGTACAATTTATTCTCCCATGCGTTTTGACTTATTTTTTAAAAAATTAATAGGACACGTGAAAGTAAGAAATATTGTCCTCTATCTTATGAGAGAAATGCGCTTCTTTCTCCACCTGAACTGATTTTTCACTCTCAAAATTCTCAATTCATTGATAAAATCTGACTTGAATAAATAGCAAATTTCCCATTATTTACTTAGAAAATGACAGCTGGATCTCATGGTGTTGTATGGAGAGCTGCAACTGTTATTTATGGAGAATTTGTGTCCGAATGTCTATGACATCATCTAGCTCCTCCTTCCTTCTCCCCCTCCACTCTCCATAGAGCTTCAAAAGCACAAACTGTCATCTATCTCAGTAATTGAAAAAAGTCTGTCTTCACTGAACTGAAAAGGAAAAATCAGTCCAAGAGGAGAATGAAGCAAATTAATTTAATAAGATATATCACAAAGTTACTGATTTTAAAACAGCAGTTACTGTTTAAGTGCCTGAGCTTGAAAAAGACTGGTTGGGATGGGGGAACAATCTGATATGAAGCATCTCTGAAAATTGTGTATCTCCTCTGAAGCAAAGTGATCAATTGTGTGAATTGATACTGTCCAATTATTTTCTCCCTGAACATCATTCAAGATTGGGCTGGGAGGTCATCGTATACATTCAGAATAGATGGATGGCCTGTCTGGTTGAAAAAGACACAGATTTGCTTGACCTTAAAGAGTTGTCCAGGCTTGGGGACCATTGAAGTCACTATTTGTGACCTCAGACTTGTGAGTCTTCACAGTGCAGTGTGTGCACTGTCAGGATTCTTCACTGCTGGTGCAATGAACAGGTGGTCATATGACTGCAAGTAAGTGACTTGCATACTTCTGGCCACATTCCAACTAGACAAGTCTGGCCTCTCCCATTTTATGTGTATTCAGGGAGACCATGCACATCTAGTTGACATGTAACTGTATTTATGCAAATCACTCCCGAAACCAGCCCTGGAGAATCTTGACAACACACACACTGCACACCATGAGGATTTACAAGTCTGGAGTCACACAGAGTGATTGCAGATTTGCACCCCAATCCTGGACAAACCCTTTAAAGAAAACTTTCAACAGATTTTTGAGTTCTAAACCAAAACTAGCACCTTCATCAGTGCCTGTGCTGCATTTTCTAAAGGTGCATGTTGTCCCCTGACTTTTCCTGTAGACCCCAGAAATACCTTTATAAAAACTCCTGCATTAGCCACGTAAACGAGCAAAATATAGCGCCTGCGCAGAGAACTCGCCGATTCACGCAGGCACACCTATGTTTTTGGCTCTGCTTGCAGAGTGAAGTGTACCTACACGAGTCGGCAAATGTTTCTGCGCAGGTGTGACATTTGGCCTGGCTATGGGGATGGCGCTGGAGGCATCATCCACGTTAATCATGAAGAAGGACGGCAATCAGCGCTGAAAGGAAGAACAGGAGCCTCAAGCTAAGACGCCCATCGGACGAGACCCAAGGATTTACATACATAGTGGGAGTTTTTATAAAGTTATTTCTAGGGTCTACAAGGGGATCAAGGGACAACATGCAGCTTTATATAATATAGCGATGCTTAAGATGCTATATTAAGAACTCAAAAATCTGGTGACAGGTTCCCTAGTATACTACCTTAGGCCTCTTTCACACGTTCGCGAAAAACCACTCACGTTTTTCACGGACGTGTCAAAGGTGCGTTTTTCCCTCCGTGAGCCGTGTTAATGGCTCACGTGTGTTCTCCGTGTGTTATCCGTGATAACACATGGAGAATGGGAACTTTCTACTCACCTGTCCATGGCGTTGCTGTTCGTGGTGCTGATCTTCGGTCTCCGGTCCTGCCGACTCCCCGCTGCTGCTGCTTCCGGCCGCAGTGAAGTGAATATTCAATTAGCATAATGAGCGGCGGTCGGCAGCAAGTGACAGCAGCGGCAGAGACAGGAGGGCTGGAGAAGGTGAGAAAAGTTTTGTTTTTTTTTCTCACAAACACGTCTTCTCTCCGGTGCGTGTCACACAGAACACATCCGTATGGTCCGTTTGTGTTACGTGTGACCCGTTTGCGTTCCGTGTGACACCCGTGATGCCGGAGAGAAAACGGACATGTTGGCGTGAGAAACGCACGGACTCACGTAAGTACGGAACGGACACACGTTCAATGCGCAAATACTTATGCGTGTCCAAAACCATAGGAATACTTAGGTCTACGTGTGTACGTGTCTCTGGTATGTGAGAAAACTGCCAAACATGTACTGGAGGCACGTACGTGTGAAAGAGGCCTTAACTAGTATTTTTTCTCCATTTGTTTCAACGAAATTAGGAAAATTAATCAAATCTCATCCTAATCTAAATGTTTACTGATATTGAGACATTATGACTTTACGATGTAAGCTATATTATTCTTTGTCCAGCAATGATCAGGTAAAGGTATGAGCTGCCGGACTACCTCTGTAGATAAGTAATGGGACATTCTTTACATTTTTAGACAGATGACGCTTATCCCATGCTTAGGAATCAATGCAAATTTTTGTTTAAGCTGTGGGTATTACACACAGAGATTACTGCGCTCTCACTTCAGAGCTGTCACCGTTAAAGTGACAGCTGCTATTACCATTCTGTAATAAGAGGTCGGGATCCTCTCTTGGCTTTCTCAGCCCAGAAACACTAAAGCCCCTTAAATTCTAATGTTTTCACTGCCATAATCTCTTCTTTTATAAGTGATTACTTTGTAACATTCAACAAGTAATTATTCGGTAAGTCCCCATCTTTTTATAGGCTTTGTCCCGCATTATTTTGGGAAGATATTTTGAGAGAATTAGTAAAATACAACAATTCATTTCCATTCATTTTAAGAAAGAGTTATATGACAGGTATTGAAAAATAGAAAGATGGAGAGGCACTCACCGGTAAAGCTGCACAAAAATCCTTTATTGAAAGAACGGGTTACGGATCAGGGCATCAGGGGAGGGAAAAACACACAAACATGCCGGACAACGGCCGTTTCGCGCCCTCTCGGGGTGCTTCTACGGGTCCACAGCACAGGCTGAGACTACTGAAAAGTCTTTAATACAGAACAGGATATAGGATTGAAATCTTGACCTATTCACCAGTGTGAAAATTGCAAGATTTCTCCTTTTTTTTAATGTTTCTTGAAAGTAATATGGAAAACTGATAAATATGGTGTGCTTTA
The DNA here is from genome assembly GCF_048569485.1 of Anomaloglossus baeobatrachus. NCBI lineage: Eukaryota > Metazoa > Chordata > Amphibia > Anura > Aromobatidae > Anomaloglossus > Anomaloglossus baeobatrachus. Next base: position 887,505,328 of record NC_134353.1, on the reverse strand, counting down.
TTAGAATTTTCCTTTTTTGTTGAAGTGTAATTAGGTTCTCCACTATAAATAGCAAAAAGGTATTTCAACTCACCAGTTCTGTCGGGTGATTAGAAGGAATCCTCAGATGATCCCCACCCGGAGAAGCAGGAGTTGCCAACACCAATTTAGTAGAACAAAAATTCCAGGGAGGGATCACACCCAAGCGTGGGATAAAAATTAACTTTTATTTAAAGGGAACCTGTCACCTGATTTGGTATATAAGAGCCCAGGCCGCTGTGTAGAACATAAAAATGACTTTATAATACTCACCTAAGGGTCGCTGCAGTGCAGACTGGTCGGATGGGTGTCTCCGTTCTCCGAGTGCAGCGCCTCCTCTTTTGGTCATCTTTGTCATCCTTCTTCTGAAGCCTGGGTACATAATGCGTCCTACATCATGCACACAGGTCAGCACTGAAGTCCTGCGCAGGCACACTACAATACTTTCATCTGCCCTGCTCTAGGCACATCAAAGTGTGCCTGCGCAGGACCTCCATGCCAATGCGTGTGCATGACGTAGGATGCGTCATACACCCCGACTTCAGAAGAAGGAGGACAAAGATGGCTGAAAGAGGAGGCGCTGGTACTGGAGAACGGAGACACCCATCCAACCAGTCTGCACCGCATCGACCATTTAGGTGAGTATTATAAAGTAATTTTTACATTCAACACAGCGGCCTGGGCATTTATATACAGCATTATAACATGCTATATATAAGAGCCCACTGGTGGTGGCCACAGCTTATAGTTACCAAATCTGGTGACAGGTTCCCTTTAAAGTCGCATATAAAAAAATATAAAAAAAATCCTGGCAATATGTTAAATCCAGTCCCAAAAGATAATGAAAGATTACGCGTTTCAGCTAACACGCCTTCATCAAGATCATGGTGAAGACCTGTTAGCCGAAACGCGTAATCTTTCATTATCTTTTGGGACTGGATTTAACCTTCTTGCCAGGACTCTTTTTTTATATTTTTTTATATGAGACTTTAAATAAAAGTTAATATTTATCCCACACTTGGATGTGATCCCTTGCTGGAGTTTTTGTTCTTCTATATTAAATTCTCCAAGGTTATTGAAACGCAGTACAGGAAAAGCATTTTATTTGAAGGGTGCACCTGCATAGGAAATAATCACTGCTGGATGTAAACTTGTCTAATTTTTTAAATATATTTTTAGATTATTTTTTTCCCATAATTCCAGGCTTGGAAAAAAAAGAGTGTGACTCATATACTGTACTTCCCACAGAGTTTATATCACAATGAAAGTCTGTATACAGAACGCAGAATGGAGGCATAAATGCTCTGTGAATTTCATATTGTATTGATAAACATACTGTTCATTGAAGGCATCTAATGAGTAAGAAATAATGAATTCCCTATAAAAGTCTCCCATGGGTTACAACAATTTATGCTTGAATGTAGCTAAAGTCTGGAACTATAATAACACAATCTTTAAATTTCAAGGGGTTGTTCAAAAGTTTTATATTTATAGTAAAGATAAGCAAATCGATTTTATGCAGTTTGAATTTGTCAAATTCTATAGAATTCACAGGTCCCTGCTAATTCCAACGACTTACAATTTGAACTAAGCAAATCAGCAAAAAATTATTTCTGCCATTTTACACATTGCAGAAGATTGCAACATAGGCTCATATGACCTCATTAAAGAATGTATGTCTGGAACTCCAATGGTGTGAACAAGGTGCAAAACTCCAAAACATAACTATACAATAAGGCAAAGAGTTGCACACAAGTCACAATGTACGGGGAAATAATGAAAAGCAGAACTGGTATGGGAATACTAGACTAGAAAAATTACTAGAAAAATACTAGAAAAATTGAAAAAACATGAAAATGGAATATGGATAACTGCTATGAATAATAGGAATACAAGAGATGTTTAGCCATTGTGTTGATCAATGCAAAAGAGCCCCAAACCATGCCAAGGTAATCCCTATTTTTGGACTCCCTAACCTACGTGTAACCTCACCTGCAGTTAAAAATCTTGCTCTGTATGGGAAGCAAAGGACCAAGCTATATATGTGAAGTGAAACAAATGGCTGTGGGTGGGGAAGAGTTCTCAGTCAGAAAGAGCATACTAATTAAAGAATGTACGTCTGGAACACCAATGGTGTGAACAAGGTGCAAAACTCAAAAAAAATCTTTAATTAGCATGCACTTTCTGTCTGAGAACCCTCCCACACCCATAGCCTGGTGTCTTATTTCACATATATAGCTTGGTCCTTTGCTTCCCATACAGAGCAAGTTTTTTAACTGCAGGTGAGGTTACACATAAGTTAGGGACCTCAAAAATAGAGATTTCCTTGGCGTGGTTTCTTATTACCCCGAGTGCGGTGGCAATCTGGGTAATAAGAAGTTAATCATCACAAGCGTCTCCCCGAGACACCTTCCATAAATAACCTGTAAGTGAAAGTAAAGAAACACACCTCATTTACCTCTTTATTAATCCCCAAACAACAATCCAGGTCCGAAGTAATCCACACGACACTGTCAGCTCTGTCACAAGAAGATGACAGGGAGCGCTCTGTGTCCTCTCCACGTAGCACCTGACGTGAGCCACGCTGTCACTGGAGACTTCAGTCTGCAATGCAGACATCAAGATTACCAAATCTGCCTATGTTTCTTATTAGAGCCAGTGGCTCAGTGGTTAGAGCTCTTGCCTCAGAAGCATTAGTTCAAGAGTTCAAGTCCTGGATGCCCCAGTAAAGTATTTAAATTATAATTATTATTTATTTATAATTATAATTTAATTTAATTATGCACTGAGGGGAGGATGATGGGGGTTGTAGTGACTGTGGTGATGATGGGGGTTGTAGTGCCTGCGTGTGTGCAGTGATGAGTGCGGTACTGCCGGTGTTCGCCCGCCCATCCGTCCATCCTTCCATCCTTGCAGCTGAACAATCTCCTTCTAGATTCTCTACTGCAGTATAGAGGTAAAGATTACCAAATCTTCCTATGCTTTTCATGAGAGGCAGTTTCTCAATGGATAGAACTCCCGCCAAAGGAGAGTTAGTTCACGAGTTCGAGTCTCGTCCGTCCCAGTAAAAATTTAATTTATTTTTAAATTAAAATTGTTATTTATTTATAACTAGAAGGTGGCCCAATTCAACGCATCGGGTATTCTAGAATTTACGTATTGTGTAGTTAATGTATGATTTTTGCTATATATATATAGATGTTGTTGTGTGTAGTTACCTAATGTTTGTGTAGGGCGCTGTACATGTTCTGGGTGTTGTCTGGGTGTGGCGGCGGGTGAGAGCGGTGTTGTTTGTGTGTTGCGTTGTGTGTTGCGTTGTTTGTGGAGCGCTGTGTGTGTGTGTTGCGCGGTTTGTGTGGGTGTGGGGTATGTGTGTGTGTGTCTTGGTGGGAGGTATGTTTTGTGCAATGTGTGTGTTGTGCGGCATGTGCGTATATTTGTGTGTGCCGCGCTGTTTGTGTGTTGGGTGTCTGTGTAGGGCGGTGTTTGTGGTTCCCAGAGTGTGTGGTGTTGTGCAGTGGGGGTAGGTGTGCACCCCCCATCGTGCTCCATCCCCCATGCTGCGCACCCCCCATCGTGCTCCATCCCCCATGCTGTGCACCCCCCATCGTGCTCCATCCCCCATGCTGCGCACCCCCCATCGTGCTCCATCCCCCATGCTGCGCACCCCCCATCGTGCTCTATCCCCCATGCTGCGCACCCCTCATCGTGCTCCATCCCCCATGCTGCGCACCCCCCATCGTGCTCCATCCCCCATGCTGCGCACTCCCCATCGTGCTACATCCCCCATGCTGCGCACCCCCCATCGTGCTACATCCCCCATGCTGCTGCACACTCCCCATCGTGCTCCATCCCCCATGCTGCTGCACACTTACCATCGTGCTCTGTCCCCATGCTGCGCACTCCCCATCGTGCTCCATCCCCCATGCTGCGCACTCCCCATCGTGCTACATCCCCCATGCTGCGCACTCCCCATCGTGCTACATCCCCCATGCTGCTGCACACTCCCCATCGTGCTCCATCCCCCATGCTGCTGCACACTTACCATCGTGCTCTGTCCCCATGCTGCGCACTCCCCATCGTGCTCCATCCCCCATGCTGCGCATTCCCCATCGTGCTACATCCCCCATGCTGCGCACTCCCCATCGTGCTACATCCCCCATGCTGCGCACCCCCCATTGTGCTCCATCCCCCATGCTGCGCACCCCCCATCGTGCTCCATCCCCCATGCTGCGCACCCCCCATCATGCTCCATCCCCCATGCTGCGCACCCCCCATCGTGCTCCATCCCCCATGCTGCGCACCCCCCATCGTGCTCCATCCCCCATGCTGCGCACCCCCCATCATGCTCCATCCCCCATGCTGCACACTCCCCATCGTGCTCCATCCCCCATGCTGCGCACTCCCCATCGTGCTCCATCCCCCATGCTGCTCACCCCCATCATGCTCCATCCCCCATGCTGCGCACCCCCCATCGTGCTACATCCCCCATGCTGCGCACCCCCCATCGTGCTACATCCCCCATGCTGCGCACCCCATCGTGCTCCATCCCCCATGCTGCGCACTCCCCATCGTGCTCCATCCCCCATGCTATAATAGTTCTCCTATTATACTCAGAGAGGAGTATAATAGGAGGACTATAATAGGAGGAGTAATCCTGGGAGGAGAGGAGTATAATGCCGGCTCCCTGCACATGTGTACCGGGAGGCGGTGTACGCTGGTAACTATGATACACATCGGGTAACTAAGGGACCTTAGTTACCCGATGTGTATAATGGTTACCAGCGTTCACCGGCTCCGTCACGATCCCAGCAGCGCAAGGTTATGTCTGGCGATGAGTGCGGAGGGCCGGGGCGAGCGACCAATCCATGCGGAGGGCGAGGCCAGGCCGAGCCAAGCGACCAATCCGTGGGGGGGGCGGGGCAAGGCCGCTGGGGAGCCGATGTACACTGGTAACTATGATACACATCGGGTAACTAAGGGACCTTATTTACCCGATGTGTATAATGGTTACCAGCGTTCACCGGCTCCGTCACGATCCCAGCAGCGCAAGGTTATGTCTGGCGATGCGTGCGGAGGGCCGGGGCGAGCGGCCAATCCGTTCGGGGGGGCGGGGCCAGGCCGAGGCGAGCTACCAATCCATGTTGGGGGGGCGGGGCCAGGCCGAGGCAGCGGCCAATCAGACGCTTGTCACCGTAAGGACACAATTTTGGAGCAAGACAGACAGACAGACAGAATAAGGCAATTATATATATAGACCAGAAGGTGGCCCGATTCTACGCATCGGGTATTCTAGAATTTACGTATTGTGTAGTTCATGTATGATTTTTGTTATATATATATATATATATATATATATATATATATATAGATGTTGTTGTGTGTAGTTACCAAGTGTTTGTGTAGGGGCAGGGGCTGTACATGTTCTGGGTGTTGTCTGGGTGTGACGGGGGGTGAGAGCGGTGTTGTATGTGTGTTGCGTTGTTTGTGGAGCGCTGTGTGCCTGTAGCGTTGTGTGTGTGTTGCGCGGTTTGTGTGTGTGTGGTGTGTTTTGGGGGGAGGTATGTTTTGTGCAATGTGTGTGTTGTGCGGTATGTGCGTATATTTGTGTGTGCCGCGGTGTTTGTGTGTTGGGTGTTGTGTGTGTGCAGCGTTGTCTGTGTGTGTGGGTGTCTGTGTAGGGCAGTTGTTTGTGGTTCCCAGTGTGTGTGTGTGTGGTGTGTGGTGTGTTGTGTGTGTGCAGCGTTGTCTGTGTGTGGGTGTCTGTGTAGGGCAGTTGTTTGTGGTTCCCAGTGTGTGTGTGTGTGGTGTGTGGTGTGTTGTGTGTTGTGCAGTGCGCGCGTGTGTGTGTGTGTTGGGGGGAGGTGCGCACTCCCAAACGTGCTCCATCCCCCATGCAGCGCACTCCCCATCGTGCTCCATCCCCCATGCAGCGCACTCCCCATCGTGCTCCATCCCCTATGCTGCGCACCCCCCATCGTGCTCCATCTCCCATGCTGCGCACTCCCAAACGTGCTCCATCCGCCATGCTGCGCACTCCCAAACGTGCTCCATCCGCCATGCTGCGCACTCCCAAACGTGCTCCATCCGCCATACTCCGCACTCCGCATCGTGCTCCATCCCCCATGCAGCGCACTCCCCATCGTGCTCCATCCCCTATGCTGCGCACCCCCCATCGTGCTCCATCTCCCATGCTGCGCACTCCCAAACGTGCTCCACCCGCCATGCTGCGCACTCCGAAACGTGCTCCATCCCCCATGCTGCGAACTCCCGATCGTGCTCCATTTCCGATGCTCCGCACCCCCCCATCATGCTCCATCCCCGATGCTGCGCCAGCATCAGCCTCTCTGCCCCCAGCATCAGCTTCTCTGCCCCCAGCATCAGCCTCTCTCCTCACAGCATCAGCCTCTCTCCTCCCAGCATCAGCCTCTCTCATCCTAGCATCAGCCTCTCTCCTCCCAGCATCAGCCTCTCCTCTCTGTCCCCAGCATCAGCCTCTCTCCTCCCAGCCTTCCCCAGCATCAGCCTCTCTCCTCCCAGCCTCCCTCCTCCCACCCTCCCCCAGCATCAGCCTCCCTCTCCCAGCCTCCCCCAGCATCAGCCTCCCCCAGCATCAGCCTCTCTTCTCTCAGCCTACCTCTCCCAGCCTCCCTCCTCCCAGCCTCCCTCAGCATCAGCCTCCCTCTCCCAGCCTCCCCAAGCATCAGCCTCCACCAGCATCAGCCTCTCTCCTTCCAGCCTCCCCCAGCATCAGCCTCCGCCAGCATCAGCCTCTCTCCTTCCAGCCTCCTCCAGCATCAGCCTCCCTCTCCCAGCCTTCCCCAGGATCAGCCTCTCTCCTCCCAGCCTCCGTCCTCCCAGCCTTCCCCAGCATCAGCTTTCCCCTCCCAGCCTCCCTCAGCATCAGCCTTCCCCAGCATCAGCCTCTCTCCTCCCAGCCTCAGCCTCTCTCCTTCCAGCCTCCCCCAGCATCAGCCTCTCTCCTTCCAGCCTCCCTCAGCATCAGCCTCTCGTTCCCAGCCTTCCCCAGGATCAGCCTCTCTCCTCCCAGCCTCCTTCCTCCCAGCCTCCCCCTCCCAGCCTCCCTCAGCATCAGCCTTCCCCTCCCAGTCTCCCCCAGCATCAGCCTCCCCAAGCATCAGCCTCCACCAGCATCAGCCTCTCTCTTTCCAGCCTCCCCCAGCATCAGCCTTCCCAAGCATCAGCCTCCACCAGCATCAGCCTCCCTTGTCCCAGCCTCCCCCAGCATCAGCCTCCCCCTCCCAGCCTCCCCCAGCATCAGCTTTCCCCTCCCAGCCTCCCTCGGCATCAGCCTTCCCCAGCATCAGCCTCTCTCCTCCCAGCCTCAGCCTCTCTCCTTTCAGCCTCCCCCAGCATCAGCCTCTCTCCTTCCAGCCTCCCTCAGCATCAGCCTTCCCAGCCTTCCCCAGGATCAGCCTCTCTCCTCCCAGCCTCCTTCCTCCCAGCCTCCCCCTCCCAGCCTCCTTCAGCATCAGCCTTCCCCTCCCAGTCTCCCCCAGCATCAGCCTCCCCCTCCCAGCCTTCCCCATGATCAGCCTCTCTGCTCCCAGCCTCCTCCAGCACGCTGTGCTCCTCTGCCGACACTCACACACCCGATCGCATCCACTCACACACACCCGATCGCATCCACTCACACACACCCGATCGCATCCACTCACACACACCCGATCGCATACACTCACACACACAGACACTGACGATATCGCACATACGCGCTCACACTCACAACATCCGGAGATACCACATGCCTCTGGCCATGTGATCCTCCGTCAGGTCCTGGAAGGTCACAACAGCACAGTATCGAGGCCGAGAAGCAAGCGATATCACCGGATGCTGTGAGTGTGTGGATGCGATGTGAGGTGTGTGTGAGGTGTGTGTGAGGTGTGTGTGAGGTGTGTGTGAGAGTGAGTGTGATCTGATGTGTGTGTATGTTTGTGTGTGTGCTGTTATGTGTGTGCGTGTGGATCTTCTGCCGCAGCAGGACCTTGATGCGCTTGTAACCATGCGAGCATGGTTACCAACGTATCCACACCACTCCCGTGCGAGCGGGGGGGTGGGGGTGGGGGGGGAGTACAGTACTCACCTCCGTGACAGCCGTTTCAGTTCGGGGAATGCGCGGGGGGAGGGAGGGGGCGGGGCCAGAGCTAACGCCATTGCGTGAGGGGGCATCCCTCTCCCAGCCTCCCCAAGCATCAGCCTCCACCAGCATCAGCCTCTCTCCTTCCAGCCTCCCCCAGCATCAGCCTCCGCTAGCATCAGCCTGTCTCCTTCCAGCCTCCTCCAGCATCAGCCTCCCTCTCCCAGCCTTCCCCAGGATCAGCCTCTCTCCTCCTCCTGGGGGGGGAGTACAGTACTCACCTCCGTGACAGCCGTGTCAGTTCGGGGAATGCGCGGGGGGGAGGTGGGGGAGTACAGTACTCACCTCCGTGACAGCCGTGTCAGTTCGGGGAATGCGCGGCGGGAGGGACGGGGCGGGGCCAGAGCTAACGTCCATTGCGTGAGGGGGGCGGGGCGTGGCGTGGCCGAGTTGCCAATGCCTGCAGGGTGCCGGGGCGAGAGGCCAATCTGTGGGGGGGCGGAGCCTGGGCGAGCGGCTGGCCAATCCGTGTGGGGGCGCAGCCTGGGCGAGCGGCCAATCGGTGTGGGGGGGCGGGGCCATGGCGAGCCCAGCGGCCAATCAGCTTTGTGTCACCGTAAGGACACAATGTCACCGGAAAGACACAATTTTGAAGCATGACAGACAGACAGACAGACAGACAGACAGAATAAGGCAATTATATATATAGATTATAATTTAATTTAATTATGCACTGAGGGGAGGAGCCGGACATCAGCTGTGAGCCGTGGGACACACCTCTAAAATCGGAGTAGTTCACGGAATGAGGCTGCATTGCTCTGTCCTCTCTTTCATCTCTCTCTATCTCTTTCTCTCTCTCTTTTTCTCTCTCTCTCTCTCTTTCTCTCTCTCTCTCTTTCTCTCTCTCTCTTTCGCTCTCTCTTTTTCTCTCTCTCTTTCTCTCTTTTTCTCTCTCCCTTTCTCTCTCTCTTTTTCTCTCTCTCTTTTTCTCTCTCTCCTCTCTCTCTCTTTTTCTCTCTTTCTCTCTCTGTTTATCTCAATCTCTCTTTTTCTCTTTTTCCCTCTCTCTCTTCTCTCTCTTCTCTCTCTCTCCCTCTCTCTCTCTTTCTCTCTCTCGCTCTTTTTCGCTCTTTCTCTCTCTCTTTCTCTCTCTTTTTCTCTCTTTTTCTCTCTCTTTTTCTCAGTCTCTCTTTTTCTCTTTTTCCCTCTCTCTCTTCTCTCTCTTTCTCTCTCTCCATTTCTCTCTCTCTCTTTCTCTCTCTCTCTCTTTCTCTCTTTTTCTCTCTCTTTTTTTCTCAGTCTCTCTTTTTCTCAGTCTCTCTTTTTCTCAGTCTCTCTTTTTCTCTCTCTTTTTCTCTCTCTCTTCTCTCTCATCTCTCCCTCTTCTCTCTCTTCTCTCTCCTCTCGTGTCTCTCTCTCCTCTCTCTCTCCTCTCTCTCTTCTCTCTCCTCTCTCTCTTCTCTCTCTCCCTCTCTCTCTCCTCTTTTCTCTCTATTTTCTTGCTCTCTTTTCTCCATCTTCTCTTCTCTTCTATCTCTCTCTCTCTTTTTCTCTCAGACCTGGCGATGATCAGCTGATGCGGTCACCTGATGGAATCAGCTGACACTATAAGTCGAGTGGTAAGGCCGGCTTTTTACTGCCCGGCTGGCTAAACTATCAGCTGATGCTGTCGGACAGGAGTCTGCACAGAAGTGTGTCGTTTTTTGGGGTTTTTTTGCACTGATGCATCAGCTGATTGTATAAAAGCCGTTTATACAATCAGCTGCTGTGTCATGTGATTCAGGCCCTTGAACCTGACACATCATCTGATCGCTTTGCCTTCCAGCAAACTGATCAGATGATATTAGATCCGGATTGGATGGCATGGGACCCTTGCCCCAGGATTACTGCGGAGGGGGGTTCTTTATTTCAATAAAGATGGAGTCACTAATTGTGTTGTGTTTTATTTCTAATAAAAATATTTTTCTGTGTGTTGTGTTTTTTTATCTGTACTAGAAATTCATGGTGGCCATGTCTAATATTGGCAGGACACCATGAATTTCGTGCTTAGGGCCAATTGATAATATACAGCTAGCCCTAACTGCATTATTACCCAGCGAGCCACCCGTCAGCAGGGCAGCTGAAAGAGTTGTATACAGTGCCAGAAGATGGCGCTTTTATGAAAGCGATATTTTCTGGGGCGGCCGCAGACTGCAATTTGCAGCAGGGGTGCCCAGAAAGCTTGGGCACCCTGAGCTGCGGATTCCAATCCCCAGCTGCCTAGTTGTACCTGGCTGGACACAAAAATTGGGCGAAGCCCACGTCATTTTTTAAAAAAATTATTTCATGAAATTCATGAAATAATTAAAAAAAAAGGGCTTCCCTATATTTTTGGTTCCCAGCCCGGTACAAATAGGCAGCTGGGGGTTGGGGGCAGCCCGTAGCTGCCTGCTGTACCTGGCTAGCATACAAAAACATGGCGAAGCCCACGTAATTTTTTTGGGGGTCAAAAAACTCCTGCATACAGACCTTGATGGAGTATGCTGAGCCTTCTAGTTCTGCAGCTGCTGTCTGTCTGTATGGAGGAGAGCAGACAGCAGCTGCAGAACTACAAGGCTCAGCATGCTCCATTCACTAGTGAATGCAGGAGAGCAGACAGCAGCTGTAGAACTACAAGACTCAGCATACTCCATCCAGGACTGTATGCAGGAGTTTTTTGCCCACCAAAAAAATGACGTGGGCTTTGCCATATTTTTGTATGCTAGCCAGGTACAGCAGGCAGGTATGGCTGCCCCCAACCCCCAGCTGCCTTTTTGTACCCAGCTGGGAACAAAAAAATAGGGAAGCCCTTTTTTTAATTATTTCATAAATTTCATGAAATAATTAAAAAAAAAAATCGACATGAGCTTCGCCCCATTTTTGTGTCCAGCCAGGTACAACTAGGCAGATGGGGATTGGAATTTTCAGCACAGGTTAGCCCGAGCTTTCTGGGCCCCTCTGCTGCAAATTGCAGTCTGTAGCCGCCCCAGAAAATGGCGCTTTCACAGAAGCGCCATCATCTGGCGCTGTATCCAACTCTTCCAGCTGCCCTGGTGACGGGTGGCTTGCTGGGTAATAATGAGTTAATACTAGCTTTGTTTTACTAGCTAGTATTAAGTCAGAGATTCTTAATGTCAGGCAAGTTTAACCTGGCCATTAGGAATCTCCAATAAAAGGTTAAAAAAAACACTACACAGAGAAAAAATACTTTAATAGAAATAAATACACAGACACATTAGAGACTCCATGTTTATTAATCCCTCTCATCCCTCCACGATCCATGGTCTTCTGTCTTCTTTCTCCTTGAACCCATGCAGTTTTGCTACATCAGACAGCGCTGCATGGGAGGAAGGACGCTGCTGCTCCCCGTGCACTGCAGTCTATTCACTCAGTCAGTGAGCAGAGGCTGCAGGCTGTAAGCGGTGACGTCACCGCTGTCAGGCGGGTTGCTATAGCAATGGTGATCTCCGTTATTGACCGGCTGTGGCAGTCGGTGAATAATGGAACGGGGAAGCAGAACGGGGAGTCGATCATGTGCCAGAGCATTTCGCCGGTATACGAGATGCTGGAATGATCACCGCGTACCGGAGAGTGCAATGACAGGACCTAGCATGACGTCATATCCATGTGACCAGTCTGTAGCCAATGAGATAATAGACACGTGACTGGTCACATGCTTTTTTTGAAGCCACGGAAGGTCCTATCACCAGTGCTGGTTACCGGGAGGACACAGCGATTATCGGAAGGAAAAGCGGCGGGAGACAGAATGCAGGATGCATCGCGCGGACCTGTAAGTGTTATGGCAATGTTTATTAACTGTATGTGTACATTTATAATGTGTTTTTATGTGTATGTGTTTACCTCCCATTGTTTTCAATGGCGTTCCAGAGGTTCGTCGAACGGTTCGCCGAACCGAACTCGAACACGGCCTCCGTTCGACGAACCGAACCGAACTCGAGCCTTTAGAGGCTCGCTCATCTCTAATTATAAGGTCACGCAACAAAACATGGCGGGCGCATTCAGACTTACTGATGTCTGATGCACAAAAAAAACCACACTACAACTACACCACAGACAAGGGGAAACACCAGAAACACAATAACAATGGTGGGCCCTGGTACTAGTGAGAGGGTAGATGGACACCTCCTGTCTTACCTGGTACAGTAGCCTGCACTCCTAGCTGAACTCCTAGCCAGACCCTATATGAAACTTAAAGGAAGGAGATTCAGATTAGACATTAGGAAAAACTTTCTGACAGTGAGGGCAGTTAGGGAGTGGAACAGGCGACCACGGGAGGTAGTGAGCTCTCCATCAATGGAAATTTTCAAGCAGAAACTGGAAAAACATATAGCTGTAATGATTTAGGAAAACCTGCAGTTGCAGGGGGTTGGACCTGATGGCTCTTGAGGTCCTTTCCAACTGTACCATTCTATGATTCTATACAGGCACCGCACCTTTCGTCGAGCAGGAGCACCTGAAGCCTGAATACCTAACAATTGCTTCTATAGTGCTGCCTAAGGAGTGTGGCGGAAGGCGCATGAGTCATGCCGCTGTACTAATACAACAAGACAGTAGGTGCAACACACAGGGGAATAACAACCAAAAAAGATCCAACTTCAGGATGAATCCTCAACAGCTCCTTCACCAATGGGGCCAGCACACAAATTACTTTGTATAATTGCAAGGCTTGCTGTGGAACCTAGCTATTTAAACATAAAGGGGTGTGACTACAGAGCAGCAGCATCTGACCTTAACTGCAGGAGAGTTATTGGCAGGAAAACTGACATTAACTATTTCAGAACCAAAAGAAACAAAACAACATTTAAATGCAGAGGCCCCTCACAAAGTTGGAATTTGAAAAACAGTTCTATTTTATTCACATATTTAAAGCTAGATTCACATTAGTACATGGTTCCCAGCTGAGCGCTACATTGGAAATTCTGACAGAATCCTAGGAAAACTGTACTTTAATGAGAACCCCAGCAAAGTCCCGTCAGAGTCATTCACTGAATGAAACTGCCGGAGTCAAGTCAGACACTATTGCCTCTATTGCAACTGTGTTCATTTTTTCAGTTATGAACAAAAACATGGAATTGCAACAGAACTCTCAGGGGTACTTTGCAGACTACGACATCGCAGGTGCGATGTCGGTGGGGTCAAATCGAAAGTGGCGCACATACGGCGTCGCTGTCGACATCGTAGTGTGTAAAGCACTTTTGATACGATTAATGAGCACAAAAGTGTCGTAATCGTATCATCGGAGTAGCATCGGACATTCCCATGATTTGGGAAAGACCGATGTTACGATGTTGTTCCTCGTTCCTGCGGCAGCACACATCGCTATGTGTGAAGCCGCAGGAGCAAGGAAGATCTCCTACCTGCGGCTCACACCGGCTATGCGGAAGGAAGGAGGTAGGCGGGATGTTTACGTCCCGCTCATCTCTGCCCCTTCGCTTCTAATGGTCGCCTGCCGTGTGACGTCGCTATGACGTCGCATGACCCGCACCCTTAGGAAGGAGGCGGTTCGCCAGCCAGAGCGACGTCGCAGGGCAGGTGAGTGCATGTCCATGATATTGCAGCTGTGACGGGGGCGGGGACTATCGCGCTCGGCATCGCAGCATCGGCTTGCGATGTCGTAGTGTGCAAAGGGCCCCTCAATGTAGTTCTCAGCACTTTATTAATGTAATCCAATCCTCATTAGTATTGATGAGCAAACCCGAGGTTCAGTGTTCTTACAAAACACAGACTTTACAAAAAAAACATAGTTCGGGTTCAGAGTTTGGATTTTTTATGTATGCTGACTACTACACTTGGGGTTTAGCCCAGTGAAAGCCACTAGTGTTTGAACGGCTGACACTAGGGGTGAGTGGATGTAGTGTAAAAATATTGAAAAAACCCTGCCCACCTGACCTTGTAAGTATTCTGTTTATGGCTGACTGCATGTGGGCGGAGACTAGAACTGCCCAATCATTGACTTCTATTGGGGTTCAGGTCAAGTCCGGTTCCCAAACCGAACTTTATCTAAAGTCCGGCTGTGCCCACGGATCCAAACTTCCATGGGTTTAGTCAGTGAGTTTGACTCACTAGTCAAACGTTACATCCTTAGATGCTATACTTGTGCAGTGCCCTTTTGCGTTGATGTTTCGGACATGCATTTGGTATTTTGGACTAATCAACATTTTTTTTTATATCCTTTTAATAAAAGGGGTGAAAAAATATGTATGTCTGATTTGGAAACTGTTTTACTTTTTATTTACAGACGCCTATACTGTGGCTAGCTGACACGTTTTGTTTTCTGGGCATCTCCTTATGTAGTATTAGTTTTTATGTCCATATTTTAAAGGGGGGTGTGAATTTTTCTATAAAAAAATAATTGAAGAAAACAGTTTTGAAAGTTACATTCATAATGAGCTGGATGTTGTTCTTGCATTAGGCTTTTTCTAAGTGTACCTAGCATTTCTTCTTCAGTCACAATTGGCCTCCAGCAAGTGCATTATTTGTGGAGAGGAAGTGAGGGGTGGTATGGAACAAATGGCACATCAATCGTTGCAGTCACCATCAGTTTGAGTTAGTGTTCTGCACAGTCGTCCTTTTTTTTGCTGCTGTAACAGTATTTTTCTTTTACATTGCAGACTTTCAATTTTGTAATGACACTTCTCTGTATTCTACATTTTAGGCCCATAACCTAAGCAACATCACTCCAGGGGTTAAGGAGGATATTTCAGTTGAGATGCACAGTATGCCTTTGTATTCAGATGACATGGGAGCAAAGGGGACACAACTGAAACATCTAGCTGCATTGGTTGCTTTCTCAGTCATGGTGGTGGGGGCACTGGCAGTGGCAGTGACAGTTGAGGTGATAATGGCATTCTATGTCAGGGGAAATCTAGAGGTAAGAATTACACTGACGAGCAAGTGGTAACAATATTTTGAACTTTTGACTTTCAGCCCTCATATCTTACCATTCACTACAGCTTTGAACGTGAGACTACCTTCATTTTATAGGCAATCATCTTGGCTATCGCACACATAAATTTGACTTGTAACTATTTAGCATATGATTAGTTATGCAGATTCTCTTCATATCACTACATTGTTACCGTTTTGCTCCTAAATATCAATATTTTGATTTTTATTATTTTGCTAATATTTTGATAGTGCTTTGTAAATCCACCTTTGGATTTCAACACTGCCTGAATCCTTCTGGGCATGTTCTCAATGTCTTGACTGAAATCTGATCCCAGGTCTGTTCTGCAGGTTCCCAATGTTGGTGCATACTGGTCAACTCAGCTTTTTCTTGAACTCTACCCACAAATGTTTGATTGAATTGTGGGGGCCAATCCTGCACCTTTACTTCACTGTCATTGAACCATTTCTTCTCCAATCTCAACTTATGCTTTAGGTTGTTGTCCTGGTGAAACACTATATCATCCAATTCATACCCATAGTACTCAAGTGTAATGAGACCATCATCCATCCTGATCAAGTATCCAACACCTTTGGCTGTGAAACATCCCCATATCATCAGGCTTCCTCCACCGAACTTGACTTTCAGTTCCTTCAATTAAACTATATGGGAGAGAAAAGGCGCAATAGGGTCTTACCCGATATATTGGGCAAAATCATAAAGAAGTAATGCACTCACCTGATCGGGTTGTGCCAGTCACAACTCCATTAACAGCAAAAGTGAGCGCCCAAGCGGTCCAGCAGCAGCCCTGTTACACAAGTGGAACATTAAAGGAAAAAACTGGAGAAAACAGGTTTTATGCCGCGCTTGAAGACCACAGACATTGATGTCAGAACAGATGATTCTTTTATTATTTCATTCCTACGCGTTTCGGAGACCCCAACTGTCTCCTTCTTCAGGGAAAAGAACTTAAGTTCTTTTCCCTGAAGAAGGAGACAGTTGGGGTCTCCGAAACGCGTAGGAATGAAATAATAAAAGAATCATCTGTTCTGACATCAATGTCTGTGGTCTTCAAGCGTGGCATAAAACCTATTTTCTCCAGTTTTTTCCTTTGAAGTTCCTTCAATTAGTCAATCTATTTGACCTGTTTACCTTGCTTCTTCCAGACACATTTGTACCCATCAAAGCCTAGTTTATTGACTTTTATCTGATTGCTCCAAATCACCTATTTCCAACCTATTATTGTCCACTTTTCATACTTTTTTGAAAACTCAAGCCTTCTTATGATGATATTGAAGTTGAGGCTTCTTCACTTTTTTTGGGCCACCATTCCAGACTTCTGTAATGTGCATCACATGGGGCTTGCAGGGATCTCTGTGATCTCACTATTATGGAGTATGCGAGCAAGCTATACCGCCATGTTTGTTGCTCCATAATTGATCGACCTTATGATGAGCTGACTTATTGTCTCTGATATTTTGCCTGGACGTCCAGCTCTTAGCATTTGAATGAATGAATGAATGGAATTTGTTGGAATTTCGTTTTATATTCTTCCAACTGTTATGGCACTCACTTGATGTAGTTTGGCAATTTTCTTGGTTTAGAGATCTCTATCAATGAGCTTGATGATGCTCTCTCTTTTTTTTGAGAATTCTTTTTCTAGGCTGCTTCGAGATTCGAACCAGTGACCTTTTGCTTGGGAATCAACCTGATAACACATTGAGCTATTAGGGAATGTGAGAACAAGTTGTAGTTTGTAGTATACAGAAAGAAAAAGATTTTTACATCAACAGGAGCAAAGCAGTAAGGATGCAGTAACATGACAATAATCTGCATAACTAATCATATGCTAAATAGTTGTAAGTCAAATTTATTTGTGAAATAGCCAAGATGATTGCCTATAAAATGAATGTAGTGTCACTTTCAAAGCTATAGAAGATGGTGAGATATGGAGACTGAAATTCAAAAGTTCAAAGCACTATTATGTTACCCTTTTTGCTCATCAATGTAGGTGTGGGGTAAGGTGACATTTCCCACACTGAGCCAATTGACAGCCAAGTCAGGGACAATAATGACAATGAAAGAGGTCATGATGATGATCATCATTTTGTGGGAACCAGATCGGGTGCCAATGAGGGAATGTCATGTGAGACATAGCGTGTTACCATCAATGTGTCGTTAAAATATCTTCCCCACAGTTTAATGCAAGATATACTTGTTGCTCTTAGGTACTGCAGCTTAGCTTCTGGTAACTGTTGATCACTGGGAATGGCAGGTGTTGGATTCCCAGGAAGCTGTTTTGATTAATATATCCAACAGACAGGTGATCAATATCAAGTACCAGAGAGCAAATTCAATTTCCATAAAACATGTGTGAAAATTTGCTTTCAGGTTGTTTATGATGGCAAAATTCTAAAAATGATTGAATATATTTGAGTTTAAAACAGAAAGGGGGGAGCCCGCACTGCTTGAGAATGGCATGCAAACAATTAAAAGTGTAAATTCACCAATTCCAACTGTCCTATAATGCAAAATTAGATTTATAGCAAACAATTGATCAATTTTTTGAGCCACCCCTGCCACGTCACGGCATATCTCAATAGCGGAGTCCTAATCTATATTTAATATTTCCATTGTGCCATGCTGCCACCTAAATTCATTAAAAGCAGAACCATATTGAAGCAACACATACACCTATAACATTTCAGAAACCGTTTCCATGCTATCAAGGAGAGGCAGCTACGAATGAAGCCAATCCAGGTCCCAGCATGTGCAGCGGACGCCACACACGCCGGGACAATGTCAAAACTGGCCCTTACAGTGTCAGACAGAGCAGGGTATATGGTTACAGGTATATGTGATACTTCAATATGGCTCTGCTTTTAATGAATTTAGGAGGCCGCATGTTACAATGGAAATATTAAATATAGAGTAGAACCCTCATATTGAGATTTGCAGTGACGTGGCAGGGGTGGCTCAAAAAATTGATCAATTGTTTACTAAAAATCTCATTTTGCATTATAGTACAGTTGGAATTGGTGAATTTACACTTTTAATTGTTTGCATGCCATTCTCAAGCAGTGCGGGCTCCCCCCTCCTTTCTGATATTTGAGTTTAATTGAATTCTACTATAATTTTTCAAAAATGTAAAATTGCAAAATGTAAAATGGTGGCAACCACTGCTTTCTGAACTGCGTACACTGTACTCACCTAAGACTTTTTATTAGGCTGGTTTCATTGTGTATTATTACCTACATTTACTGGCCCTGTTGGAGCTTTTGTCCAAACCTCCCGCAAAACAGGTTTCGGATACATGCGCCGGGGCTATTGACGATAATAGAGCAGACAGAGTCAGCGTATACCCTGTGTTGCACCATTTTCGGGCGAATACACTTTCTGCAGAAAGTGTATATGCCTGAAAATGGTGCCAGACCCACGGTGACTCCGTCTGCACCAATGGTCAATGGTTTTGTCGACGCATGCATCCGAAACATGTTTTACAGGAGGGTTCAGACGGAAGCTCTGATGGGACCAGTGAACATAGGTAATAACGCAGTATGAAAGGGCACTTAGACTTGATATGGTTCGATTTGCCAGTCCTTTTCTATTGGCTATGACAGTGGTCTGTGCCCATTGGACAGGAGATAGAAAACCTCTTTCCTGGTGGTGCCTGAAGCTCTTCCCTTTATTAGCTGGCGTGATGGTTGGAGATTAGAAATATGCACAGTCCTCTAGAAAAATCACATTTAAGAGAGAATTTACAGTAATTACATAACGTTAAAGAAGTGCTTATATAACAATTCCCATATATAAAGTGAAAAGAAGTGAATATTAGACATGTCGTCGGTATTATTGCTCCCCTGAGAATACTAATATAAGATGCTGTGTAGAGGAGAGATAGTTATCCCCTGAACCCATCAATTATTTAATTATCCTATTTTACAAGTATACCACATCTAATTACAAGTGTTTTTATAGCTGACATGTGACACTAATTTCCAACTTGGAAGAATGTAATGTCACACTAGACAGGTTATACCAGCACATTAATAAAGCAGAAAAAAATAATAAAAAGTGATTAATTATTGAAACTTCCCTCTGAGGTTGTAGTTTCAGGTGATTGTGCTCGAGTGTATGAGTTATCTACAGGGAGAGGCTTCTACAGAGTGTATATAAAATCTACTATTACTTACATCTCCTGCATTGTTAGAGGATTTGCTGCATCTTACTTGTAGAATGATAAAAAGTATGCGGTATTATACCCTCAAATCTGTTATAATTTTATGGGGATCTAACGCCTCCTAAATGCCATATAGAGATTCATATAGAATTTAAGAAAAATGATTCATGGCCCATTTCATTTTGTAGGTATTCACCTTCAAATTTTGGGGACAATAACATAATATGGTGTCTTGCACGTTGCAAATTTCAGCTTTCAGCAGAATCATCTAGCAACTAGGACATTGCTGGAAAATATATTGTTTTACTTTACGCATACATCAACATCTTCATCAAAAACATCATCAACACGGACACTGTAGAAACCAATACAGATTAACAAAGGAGGTCACCACGTAGATAATTAACAATCTAACAATTAACACATACTCCAAAACTGCTTTTTAACATTTTAATTAGCAAAGTTCGGTGCCTCGGAGTGACCCTCAACTCTGCCTTGTCCTTCATACCACAAATCCAATCCCTCACCACCTCCTGCCGTCTTCAACTCAAAAATATTTCTAGAATCCATCCTTTCCTGATTCCTCAATCTACAAAAATGCTAGTGCATACTCTCATAATTTCCGCCTCAATTACTGCATCAACCTCCTCTGTGGCCTCCCTGCTTACACGATCGCCCCTCTCCAGTCCATCCTAAACTCTACTGACCGACTGATCCACCTTACTTCTTACCACCACCCCACTTCATCCCTCTGCATATCCCTCCATTGGCTCCTAATTCTACACCGCATCCAATTAAAACTACTAACACTGACCTACAAAGCCGTCCATAATCTGTCTCCTCTGTATATCTCCAAACTAATCTCACGCTACACTCCAACACATAACCACTGGTCCTCCCAAGATCTCCTTCTCTCCTCTTCCATCATTCTCTCCTCATGCAACCGCCTCCAAGACTTCTCACGAGCATCCCCAGTCTTCTGGAATTCGCTGCCTCAACATGTCAGATTATCTGCTACACTTGCAAACTTCAAATGGAACTTGAAAACTCATCTGTTCAGAAATGCCTATAATCTCCAATGACCCGATTGCGTTACCACTACTGGAGCTGCCGCCAGACCAACACCCCCACCTACTGTCTCCTCCCCAAAATCCTATGGAATGTAAGCCCGCAAGGGCAGGGCCCTCTTCCCTCTGTGCCAGTCTGTCTATTGCAATTTGTATATATATTCTTTATGTAACCCCTTCTCATGTACAGCACTATGGAATCAATGGTGTTCTATAAATAAATATTAATAATAATAATAATAATAATAATAATTAGACTCACTTCGAGCCTCTTCATCACCCAGAAATGACCCTCTCAGCAGTCAATAGCTTTGAAAAACATCTGCAGCCATTTGCTCAGGTTCATGGCACTATAAGTCTATAGGTCCTAGCCCTTGAAGATTTTTTAGGATCAAGAGCTTCACATCAAAAGTTTGGTTTTAATTTTAACATTTTCCTCTCTCTACAAGTGCCAGACATCCTTTGTTGTTGTGCAGGGATTTCTGTAATGTTCGCGGGTGTGAGTGGGGAGTAGACCCACTGGGCCACAGCACACAGAATACCTCAGGGGCATGACTATTAGTCACAGAAGGTTTAAACCTGAGCCTTTGATGGTAAGGATGGATTTGGCTACAGGTAGAAACCAGGTGCAACTGAGGGAGACTTGGTGCTGTGATAGCTGACCCCAAAGGTATGGACACTGACAAGCTCTGATAAGGCAGATGCAGCCAGGACGGTATGGAGTGATACAGCCAAAGTATCTGGTACAGCAGGTTTGGCCAACATGGAATGATGCAGCATCAGCAGCTGATACAGCAGGTTTGGCCAATATGGAACAATGCAGCAGGAGCCGCTGGTACTATGAAACAGACAAGTGTACAGCGCCTTGCAAAAGTATTCGTCTCCCTTGAATTTTTCAACCTTTTCCCACATTTTAGGCTTCAAACATAAAGATAAAAATTTTAATTTTATGGTGAAGAATCAACAACAAGTGGGACACAATTATGAAGTTGAATGAAATTTATTGCTTATTTTAATCTTATTTAAAAAAAAATAAATAACTGAAAAGTGAGGCATGCAATATTATTCGTCCCCTTTAAGTTAATACTTTGTAGTACCACCTTTTGTTGTGATTTCAGCTGCAAGTCGCTTGGGGTATGTGTCTATCAGTTTTGCATATCGAGAGACTGAAATTATTGCGCATTCTTCCTTTACAAATAGCTCAAGCTGAGTGAGGTTGGATGGAGAGCGTTTGTGAACAGCAGTTTTCAGCTATTCCACAGATTCGAAATTGGATTCAGGTCTGGACTGTGACTTGGCCATTATAACACCTGGATACGTTTTTTTGTGAACCATTCCATTGTACATTTTGCTTTATGTTTGGGATCATTGTCTTGTTGGAAGACAAATCTCTGTCCCAGTCTCAGGTCTTTTGAAGACTCCAACATATTGCTCCCTGGTAGTAATGTGCCCATATTGCTACCTGGTAGTAATGTGACCATATTGCTTCCTGGTAGTAATGTGCCCATATTGTCCCCTGGCAGTAATGTGCCCATATTGTCCCCTGTGGTAATGTGCCCATATTGTGCTCTGGTAGTAATGTGCCCATACTGTCCCCTGGTAGTAATGTGCCCATATTGCCCCCTTGCCCCCTGGTAGTAATGTGACCATATTGCCACCTTGCCCCCTGGTATTAATGTGCCCATCTTGCTCCCTGGTAGTAATGTGACCATATTGCCCCCTTTCCCCCTGGTAGTAATGCGCATATATTGCCCCCTTCCCCCCTGGTAGTAATGTGCCCATATTGCCCCCTTGCCTCCTAGTAGTAATGTGCCATCCTGTAATATCCCGTTGTGACGTTGTTCACATACAAAAAAAATTAGGATAAACAAAAACAGAAGAATTGTGATAAACTACAAGCACTGATCAGGTAAGAATGGGTTGCCATCAGTAAAGATTTTTCCCAGAAGCTGATATGCATCATGTTGGGGTGAAAGTGCAGAACCTTGAAAGTAAGGGACAAAACTGTATATATTGAGTCTCAACAAAACTTGATATATTTGTTAATAAAAGTTTAAAAAAAACTTATCAACTGCTGATAATTGTACTTCAGTAACTATAGAAACATCCAACTAAAAGATCTATATATACTGAAGCAGCAAACCTTGTGATACCAAAATTTAAAGCAGTTTCAAAACTTTTGGCCACAACTGTACTACCATAGGAACATTATCCAAGCCTGACAGCGATCAGTCATTTGATTCTGGATCCTTGCCCCTCACCAGTACTGTGCAATGTTTGGCTGGCAAAATGAAAATCCTAAGCTCGTTTGGGGGCATTCTGTGGACTATGGCCATCAGAAAGGCTGCATCTAGGGCATCTGAGTCAGCAAGCCTTAGGGGTACTTTGCACGCTTCGACATCGCTAGCCGATGATAGCGATGCCGAGTGCGATAGTACCCGCCCCCGTTGCACATGTGATATCTTATGATAGCTGCTGTAGTGAACATTATCGCTACGGCAGCTTCACACGCACTTACCTGCCCTGCGACGTCGCTCTGGACGGTGACCCACCTCCTTCCTAAGGGGGCGGGTTGTGCGGCGTCACAGTGACGTCACACGGCAGGCGGCCAATAGAAGCGGAGGGGCGGAGATGAGCGGGACGTAAACATCCCTCCCACCTCCTTCCTTCCGCATAGCCGGTGGAGGCAGGTAAGGAGAAGTTCCTCGCTCCTGCGGCTTCATACACAGCGATGTGTGCTGCCGCAGGAACGAGGAACAACATCGTACCTGTTGCTGCAGCGAAACTATGAAAATGACCGACACTAAACAGATCACCGATTTACGACGCTTTTGCGATCGTTTATCGGTGCATCTAGGCTTTACACGTTGCGACGTCATTACTGGCGCCGGATGTGCGTCACTTTCGATTTGCCCCCGACGACATCGCAGTAGTGATGTCGCAACGTGCAAAGTACCACTTACCCATTTCTCCCCAGATCAAATCCTTCACAACTATGAAAACATTAATTATGGACAATCACTTTACATACAGCAACATCTGGACTCAAATGTAGGGATTTGGCTGTATAGACAGGAAAGATAGAGATCCTGGCACCTGGGTGTTTGTACCTTTAGAGGTGTACCTTTAGTGGCCCATAAATGTGTATAGGACACTAGTTTTATAAATGGGGGTACTGTTACACATTCAGCATGGTCTTTCAGGTGATTGTACAAGGAAACAGTAAAAAGACCACCTCTTTTTCACTTCACAATATCTGAACCTTGCAGAATTTTCCTACATGTGAATGAAGCCTTAATTTATGAGCAATTCGCAAACTACATTTTGGTCAATCTCATTAAAACAATTGGCATTTAAAGTGACGGACCATGTGCTGCTCTTAGCTGAATAAGAAAGAAAATCAATGACTGGGGAGAAGATAAACTTTATCAAGGAAACCTCATCAATTAGTAAAGCACGATCCCAGTATGAGCGATGGGCTGCACTTTTTCACCGGCTGCAACAGCTGGTTTATATTCTGCATCCTGAGCCCGGACTATTACTGGCACATTAGTAGATGAACCAGCATCTGCTCATGGTTTCACTCTAGGACGATTGCACTCTAGTGACAGATTGAGGTTTATGGAGACAACATTGTCTCCTGTCTGCAGGCATCATCTTAACACCTCTCAACTCTTCATCTTTTATCTCTATCATCATCTCTTCCTTCTGTCCATGAAGAATAAAGTCTACTTGGACCTATTGATATATAGATTAGAGCCAAGTTTTTTGAAGGCTCTAGAGTTTAGACTTTACTCACCATAAACCGTTCCCATTTAGGAATCCCACCTTTACGTGTGTGTGTATGTACTGTATACAGTATATATATATATATATATATATATATATATATATATATAAAAACAAAGGAAAAAAAAAGTAGCTTAGGGGAAACAAAGTACATTCTTTCTTTAATTAGCAAGTGCATTACAAATAGTTGAACATGTCAAATAAACAGAGATGAGGGAAAGATTTGGGTCACTAGGTACACACACTACAAAGTACTGTATATCAAGAAGGTCATATATATATGCTTATAACATAGATATCTATAATACAATAAAGTTATACCCACCAGGTACAGTAATTAAATACCCATAAAGTGTCATTTGCAATATGTGCAATGGATGGCTCACTACAAGATCGAAGTCTCAGGTGTCACACTAGTCCCCAATTATTGCACTCTGACCCAATGGAAAAGCAGGGTTCACAACTAACCCACCAATCAAGATGTTGTGTGTGTAATAGCATTAAATAAAGCACATCATATTTATGATTATCACAATATATCATTGCACATATCATTGCACACTCGCCCAATGGAAAAACAGGATTAAATAATTAAGTGAGGCACATCATATGCATGATTATAGCGGTATAACATTAGACACTAACCCAAATGGAGTTGGGTAATGCGCACTACTTCAGTTTGAAGCCAGGATGTGTATAGCTGGCTTCGTAGTGTGCATAACGGAAACTCCGGGGTCATGCGCAGTGAGCTGAAATACAGTGTCGGAAGCGGAGAGGTGAGTGAAATCATCCTGTGATGCTGCACATACATTAGCATGATAGCACACCCATGAACTAACATGCTAATGAGGGGCGACTGGCTGCGAACTAACGCCCAGGGGACTAGGCCCCTCGCTCATTAGCATACGGTAACAGATCTTTATAAATACTTTTTCTAAGGATCCCTTTATCTATGCTAGTGTATAGAGGGACGGTTAGGCAGGGATTAGTAATATACACCAAGAACTGCTCGTGGCTCTGGGTGCATATTGGACCTGACAGGTTCCCTTTAAACAATTTCTCCCTTAGACTAGATTGAATGTTTGAGAGTGTAGGAAATTTATCACATTGGTTCAAGCTGGATGATAAATTTTACTAACAACAATATTTCAGGGGTACCACAGGCATAGTCATGGGGGCAAAAAAGGTGGCAACAGGCACAGCAAAGGGGTTATCAACATGATGAAGAGTTTGTGTAAATTGGTGGAGATAGTGCTGGAAACGAGAAATGGGGGGGGAGCCAGCACTGCTTATGAGTGGCATGCAGCAATGAAAAAGTAAAAAGTGTAATATTCACAAATTCATTCCTATTGTAACAATTCAATGATATTTTTGGCAAATGATTGATCAATGATTTGAGCCCCCCTGCCCCGTCACGGCAAATCTCTATAAGGGGGGTCCCTACACTATAGTTATAATATACAAACGTACCATAAGGTCTCGTATAATGCGCAGGACCATATAGGAACATCACCTACCTGAGAAGTGTCAGAACCGCTACCATGCTGCAAGGGCTGACAACTGCGAGTAGATGGGCAGCCCAGGTGCCAGCATGTGCGGCAGAACCACACACACCAGCACAATGTCAGAACTAGCCCCCACAGTGTCAGACCAGCAGACATGGATGAAGGGCGGAACAGCCCCAGGCAGGTGGTGCTTAAGTAATAATGCCTATGGAACAGGAGGTGGTGGCTGTATGTGAACAGGCACCAACATAAATTTTGATGGCAACAGAAGGAATTTGCAAACCACACTGGGCGTGCACGGCACGGTGGCAGTCAACCACCTGACCAGTAAACGAGAAATGGGGGGGGAGCCAGCACTGCTTATGAGTGGCATGCAGCAATGAAAAAGTAAAAAGTGTAATATTCACAAATTCATTCCTACTGTAACAATTCAATGAGATTTTTGGCAAATGATTGATCAATGATTTGAGCCCCCCTGCCCCGTCACGGCAAATCTCTATAAGGGGGGTCCCTACACTATAGTTATAATATAGAAACGTACCATAAGGTCTCGTATAATGCGCAGGACCATATAGGAACATCACCTACCTGAGAAGTGTCAGAACGTTGGTGCCTGTATGTTGGTGCCTGTTCACATACAACCACCGCCTCCTGTTCCATAGGCATTATTACTTAAGCACCACCTGCCTGGGGCTGTTCCGCCCTTCATCCATGTCTGCTGGTCTGACACTGTGGGGGCTAGTTCTGACATTGTGCTGGTGTGTGTGGTTCTGCCGCACACGCTGGCACCTGGACTGCCCATCTACTCGCAGTTGTCAGCCCTTGCAGCATGGGAGCGGTTCTGACACTTCTCAGGTAGGTGATGTTCCTATATGGTCCTGCGCATTATACGAGACCTTATGGTACGTTTGTATATTATAACTGTAGTGTAGGGACCCCCCTTATAGAGATTTGTCGTGACGGGGCAGGGGGCTCAAATCATTGATCAATTATTTGCCAAAAATCTCATTGAATTGTTACAGTAGGAATGAATTTGTGAATATTACACTTTTTACTTTTTCATTGCTGCATGCCACTCATAAGCAGTGCTGGCTCCCCCCCATTTCTCATAGTGCTGGAAAGGTAAGAAATTAAATGTGTTGCTGGTTTGGACAAAATTGAGAGCAGAGGAAAAGGGAATGACCCCAATCAGAAACAACGTCAACTGTGAGTTACCTTTCATAATTGCGTAATCAAGTACTGTATAATATATGGAACTGGTATCAACTACTATAGGGTCATTCCGTGTCAAGTGGACCAGTGGTCCCCACTCGACGTTCTCCGATTTTGCTGAAAATTTATAAGGATGTACATGTATGTTTGAAAAGAGGTTCTGTAAATTTTTAGGGCCAGATCTCAAATATATTGGGCACTGTTGACCTTTCACTGGAGGCCCCCCCCCAAGCCTGCGGCTTCAGCTAAGAGGATTTTGCAAACTTTGACACATAGCCATTAGAGTTCTATACTGGCTATGATGCTGACATTTGGCATACTAGCTCAACTTTTGCTGCTAAACGCGATAAAATTATTACCGGCTATGACAAAACAATATTTCGGCCGCAATTTTGTGTCAAAGTAGCTTGCAAAACGCCTCGCATAAAATTTATGCCAAACTTTGCCCATATATAACTCAAGTCCAAAAACCAATAGGAACTGGTGCTTTACCCTGTACAACAAACATCTTCATGACTTTGTATTGCTGCAATATCACGGTCAAAGCATATGTATTTGTGGAAATATTCACACCCACATATGATGAAAAACTTAAAATAACCGAATTTTACCTATTTTTAGGTCAAATTTCCCAAAAAGGGTCCCCCTAAAATATATTAATTCTGTTATCATTTGAAAGAGCACATTTTTCTCTACAAGGATCATTGGGTTTTTTTTTGGAGTCTCTCCATTTAAGAAAAGAAAAATGCCACCGAACATGGTGTTATTTATTAATACGCAATGAATGCTAACTGCACTATTCAAACCCTTGCGTTGGTCCATGGTGGTTATACCACAACCAATTCCCTAAGAATTGGTATTATAATCCTATTAAGAATTGTAATAATGCTGTCTTTCGAGAATTGGCAGCCCCATCGCCTAGGAGCCATGGCCGATAGCCGTGCAAGGCAAGTCGCGGGTGGTCTCTTTATCGCAGGTTCCAAAGCCTGAGGGTGGGTGTCTTTGCCTAGGATCCCAAGCCTAATATTGGGTATCTTTTGTTGGTTCCCAAGCCATAATGTTCAGTCTAAGTAAGTGGTCTGGAATTGTTGCTGAATTTGCCACATAATGGGTTCAGAGAAGCTGTATTGTCGGCCCATTGCTGTTGCAGCTGGTGCTGGAATTATTGCAATGATCGACTGCTCGGGAATCCAGCATGTATCATTTCTCACAGGCCAGTGAAAGAAGCTAGCTGGTCCATGAGGATGCATAAAATGTATTAATGCATCATGGTCGTCGACTGAAATTTCAGAAATATTTCCAATCCACCAGTTCCTATCGTAAATGCAGGCAATGTATTGCGCTGGCTGGAGGTTTGCAATTGGCACAAAAGGCATTTCTGATCTGACAGATCCATCTACATGGGCAATGAAAGATGAAGGGTCATTTGACACCCTTGAAATGCAAATCTTTTTGTCATCAATTGGCACAAACTGGTGATTTTCTCTTGTTCCAGCAATTGTATGTCCATCTTTGAACCTTTCCTCTTGAACTACCCGTATTTCGTCAATTTTTTCTTTTGGAACAAAAAAAAACTTGATTCCATGCAGTTGCTCGTTGCAAAAGTTGAATAAATCCACCGGGGTCAGTATTTGGTTTTCAGTTGGGCGTTGAAGACTGGCACGAGCTGCCAACCTCTTTGCTGTCCCTCCAATCCCATCAGAGGGCGACTTTCCATGACTGGTACAAAAAAAATTCCATTCAGCGCTGATATTGAAATCAGCATTGTGGTGGCACAAGTTGAAAACATTTTTGAAATTTTTGTACTGGGCTGCAGATCCATCACTGAAGTAGTGGATATGATGAATCCCATTGATGAGAGTCTTGAGATACTCCACAATTACTGTTAAGAAAGTGTGGACTGCAACAAGGGTGTCAAATGACCCTTCATCTTTCATTGCAAATTCAGCAACAATTCCAGACCACTTACTTAGACTGAACATTATGGCTTGGGAACCAACAAAAGATACCCAATATTAGGCTTGGGATCCTAGGCAAAGACACCCACCCTCAGGCTTTGGAACCTGCGATAAAGAGACCACCCGCGACTTGCCTTGCACGGCTATCGGCCATGGCTCCTAGGCGATGGGGCTGCCAATTCTCGAAAGACAGCATTATTACAATTCTTAATAGGATTATAATACCAATTCTTAGGGAATTGGTTGTGGTATAACCACCATGGACCAACGCAAGGGTTTGAATAGTGCAGTTAGCATTCATTGCGTATTAATAAATAACACCATGTTCAGTGGCATTTTTCTTTTCTTAAATGGAGAGACTCCAAAAAAACCCCAATGATCCTTGTAGAGAAAAATGTGCTCTTTCAAATGATAACAGAATTAATATATTTTAGGGGTACCCTTTTTGGGAAATTTGACCTAAAAATAGGTAAAATTCGTTTTTTTTTAAGTTTTTCATCATATGTGGGTGTGAATATTTCCACAAATACATATGCTTTGACCGTGATATTGCAGCAATGCAAAGTCATGAAGATGTTTGTTGTACAGGGTAAAGCACCAGTTCCTATTGGTTTTTGGTCTTGAGTTATACATGGGCAAAGTTTGGCATAAATTTTATGCGAGGCGTTTTGCAAGCTACTTTGACACAAAATTGCAGCCGAAATATTGTTTTGTCATAGCCGGTAATAATTTTATCGCGTTTAGCAGCAAAAGTTGAGCTAGTATGCCATATTTCAGCATCATAGCCAGTATAGAACTCTAATGGCTATGTGCCAAAGTTTGCAAAATCCACTTAGCTGAAGCCGCAGGCTTGGGGGGGGCCTCCAGTGAAAGGTCAACAGTGCCCAATATATTTGAGATCTGGCCCTAAAAATTCACAGAACCTCTTTTCAAACATACATGTACATCCTTATAAATTTTCAGCAAAATCGGAGAACGTCGAGTGGGGACGATTTTTAAAACTGGTCCACTTGACACGGAATGACCCTATATGGTCACTGTATGGTGCCAATATTGATCTCTTGGTCTTTAGCAATTTTTTCTCAGTAACAGAATGGACAGCACTGGAGGTGCACTCTAAATCTCTAACAGCTGTGCCACCACTAGTAATGATGTTTGGACAGGAGCGCAAAATCCTTGGCTACATGGGATTGTTACATTCATGGTGGTGTCCCTGTGAATGAGAATCAAAAATATCTAAACCACATAATAAATTGTGCAAAATGTGGTAGAAACTGGCACAATACCCGGCAAAATCCAGACAAAAATCATATTAGTCAATTTGTCCCAATGACTTTTAATAGAAAATTCTATATTTTACAGAAAGTATAACAAATGTATCACAGAGAAAAAGTTAGAGGATGTGTGTATCTTGAAGGTTCTTTCTGTATGGTCAGCAAGCTGTATTAGCTAGTGGTCAATAGCATAAAACTTAAAACATTGACTCCTATTCATGTAATTCATTGATAATGATGACGAACAACTCAATAGACACAATAATAAGGGCTTCACACAAATATATGCTATCGCTGTCCATAAATTGCCTTATTTACCTAGATGAGCATATTGATTTGATAGAAATCACGTTTGTATCAAATTAAGGTGCTAAAAGAGGTAAATTCAAGCAATTTGCCAATTCATTTTCTTGAAGTCCATCTCGTCAACCTCAAGCAATTCAACGGAGCCTGCAGTCAGATTAATGGCACTCGCCACCAACACCCCCCGTCCTGTCACCCTCCTGAGTTGCTCCACTACAGTGACACCCTTGCAACCTACCGGCAGATCAATGACGCTCACCAAAACCCCCAGAGCCCACAATATCGTCGACATTCCTGAACCTCAACACCCCCTTGTCTGAGCCCGCAGTATTACTGACCCTGCCTTCTATGACCTTCTGTGACGACATGGACTTTGTCAGTGCCTAGCAAGGGTTAAAGTTTCTTAACATTCAGCCGGACATGAAGATATTTTGTTTATAAACGGGGATAAGCCCCCTTTGTGTAGTTTAATTGAGTCTAGTGTTAAAGTTCTTGTACACTCATGTAATTACCTTGACCAGAGAGGATCAGATACCCATACAAATCAATTGTGTGAACCTCCATTGAATTGTTGGATGCAATATGGCTGGGCTGTCTCCCTTGTTACTGTCAGAGACCATTACTAATAGGGATATTTTATATGCAGTTTGAGATCTAGCCAATAAGAGCCCAGTCTTATCCACCAATCGTGAAGACCCCAATGGTCTCAATGGAGAGCTCAGGAATATAAGAAGGAGGACTGTCCATTGCCCGGTAGACTCTTGCTACATGATACCAATCTAGGACCTGCGGATCTGATTGGAAAGCCATAGCTGAACCTGGATTATAACACTACATGGACTTCAGCATCGAATGAAAGGATTTGTCTGTGATATCAAGGACTACCTAAGGAAGGAGTCCAGCTTGGGACAATACAGTCACCGGACTACAGACTTTGCGGACCTCAGCCAGCTTCCTAAATCTGGAGTTATCCCATTCTTGGTGGGTGCCCGCCAAAAGCGGGGTGCTGCTGGTTTGGAGTAAGTAGTCCTGGAAGCTCTGAGGCATGGACATTCTAATCCCTGGTGAGCCAGGGGAAGGGTGAGAAACTGTTGCGGTTACATTCTGTGGTTTTGCTGGTTATGTGACATATGCCGTTAATTGTTTGGGGATCCAATAAAGTCTTAATATTGTGATTCCCTAACCCTGTGTTGTCTGAGTAGGGTTCCACCCACAGTTAAGGAGGTCGGGCGTTCAGTTGGGATGAGCCCTGGCTCATGCTGTCTTTCTAAAGGCGGCCAGGCCAGCGGACGAGAGCACCCACTGACCCCCATGTCTCCACACCTTCCTGAGCCGTTTCACCACCGACGCTCCATGCTGGTGAGCATTAGGATTAAGATGCAGTAACATTATAAGACGGACCCTCATTTTAACATTGAAAGTTATTTTTTCCTATTTTCCTCCTCTAAATTTGAGGCGCGTCTTATAAAACAAAAATATGGTATATACTTTGTTAGAGCACAAAAGTGAAGTTTAAGGTTTAATAAAGAGAATAGTATAATAAACATTTTTAGGACAATTAAAGTTTTTAAAGTAATTTTGATTTGTGGATTTGTGGCCAATTTACTGTTGATAGATTTTTTTAAACAAATTGGTGAATTTGTCTCATTCGAATTTCCAAAAAATTTCTGATCTCTACTTATTTAATCTCTGGTCCAGTTCAACTTGTATCAACATAAAGGCTAAATTATGTATAAGGACCCATTTCAAAAGCAAGATTTAACCCTCCTCCCATGTGATACCAAACATACATGTATGTTAATTCATACTCAAATGATACAACCTAAATGATTTATTAAGATGATTTAAATTATGTACAAAACAGCCTGAATGCTGTTGTTGTCAGAAGTTGTCACACTTCTCATCTGGTATATTTCCCAGAAGGCATAATGATTTCAATTATAACTCACAAAGACTTTTCAACCATGTTCAATAATTCATCTCTTGTCAGTACCGAGCAGAATAACCTTCAAAACCATTGTACATAGATATTGTAACTTTACTAATACACTCTGTTTGCATCTATTTCAGTATTTTACTGTTCTCTTTCTATACAAAGATAATATTTTAAGTGGCAATTTCTATTCTACAATATCACACTCATGTTTTGCGTCATGAATGAAAGATTTCTGGGTCAATATTGCTAAAAACTTATCAAAATCTTTAAATATTTGTCTTAGTTTAAACTAAAGGGAGTCTATTATCTTTACATATGCACCAGATGCAATTTATGCTGTTATATATATACTAGAAGGTGGCCCGATTCTACGCATCGGGTATTCTAGAATTTACGTATTGTGTAGTTCATGTATGATTTTTGTTATATATATATACATATATATATATAGATGTTGTTGTGTGTAGTTACCAAGTGTTTGTGTAGGGCGCTGTACATGTTCTGGGTGTTGTCTGGGTGTGGCGGGGGGTGAGAGCGGTGTTGTATGTGTGTTATGTGTGTTGCGTTGTTTGTGGAGCGCTGTGTGTCTGTAGCGTTGTGTGTGTGTGTGTTGCGCGGTTTGTGTGTGTGTGGTGTGTTTTGGGGGAGGTATGTTTTGTGCAATGTGTGTGTTGTGCGGTATGTGCGTATATTTATGTATGCCGTGGTGTTTGTGTGTTGGGTGTTGTGTGTGTGCAGCGTTGTCTGTGTGTGTGGGTGTCTGTGTAGGGTGGTGTTTGTGGTTCCTAGTGTGTGTGTGTGGTGTGTTGTGCAGTGCGCATGTGTGTGTGTGTTGGGGGGAGGTGTGCACCTCCCATCGTGCTCCATCCCCCATGCTGCGCACCACCCATCGTGCTCCATCCCCCATGCTGCACACTCCCCATCGTGCTCCATCCCCTATGCTGCGCATTTCCCATCGTGCTCCATCTCCCATGCTGCGCACTCCCAAATGTGCTCCATCCGCCATGCTGCGCACTCCCAAACGTGCTCCATCCGCCATGCTGCGTACTCCCAAAAGTGGTCCATCCGCCATGCTGCGCACTCCCAAACGTGCTCCATCCGCCATGCTGCATACTCCCAAACGTGGTCCATCCGCCATGCTGCGCACTCCCAAACGTGCTCCATCCGCCATACTGCGCACTCCCCATCGTGCTGCATCCCCCATGCTGCGCACTCCCAAACGTGCTCCATCCGCCATGCTGCGCAGTCCCAAACGTGCTCCATCCGCCATGCTGCACACTCCCAAACGTGCTCCATCCGCCATGCTGCGCACTCCCAAACGTGCTCCATCCCCCATGCTGCGCACTCCCCATCGTGCTCCATCCCCCATGCTGCGCACCCCCCATCGTGCTCCATCCCCCATGCTGCACCAGCATCAGCCTCTCTGCCCCCAGCATCAGCCTCTCTCCTCCCAGCATCAGCCTCTCTCCTCCCAGCATCAGCCTTTTCTGTCCCCAGCATCAGCCTCTCTCCTCCCAGCCTACCCCAGCCTCAGCCTCTCCCAGCATCAGCCTCTCTCCTCCCAGCATCAGCCTCTTTGTCCCCAGCATCAGCCTCTCTCCTCCCAGCCTACCCCAGCCTCAGCCTCCCCTAGCATCAGCCTCTCTCCTCCCAGCATCAGCCTCTCTCCTCCCAGCATTAGCCTCTCTCCTCCCAGCATAAGCCTCTCTCCTCCCAGCATCAGCCTCTCTGTCCCCAGCATCAGCCTCTCTGTCCCCAGCATCAGCCTCTCTAACCCCAGCATCAGCCTCTCTGTCCCCAGCATCAGCCTCTCTGTCCCCAGCATGAGCCTCCCCCCTCCCAGCCTCCCTCCTCCCAGCCTCCAGCATCAGCCTCCCCCTACCAGCCTCAGCCTCCCCCAGCATCAGCCTCTCTCCTCTCAGCATCAGCCTCTCTCCTCCCAGCATCAGCCTCTCTGTCCCCAGCATCAGCCTCTCTCCTCCCAGCATCAGCCTTTTCTGTCCCCAGCATCAGCCTCTCTCCTCCCAGCATCAGCCTCTCTCCTCCCAGCATCAGCCTCTCTCCTCCCAGCATTAGCCTCTCTCCTCCCAGCATCAGCCTCTCTCCTCCCAGCATCAGCCTTTTCTGTCCCCAGCATCAGCCTCTCTCCTCCCAGCCTACCCCAGCCTCAGCCTCCCCCAGCATCAGCCTCTCTTCTCTCAGCCTCCCCCTCCCAGCCTTCCCCAGGATCAGCCTCTCTCCTCTCAGCCTCCTCCAGCACGCCGTGCTCCTCTGCCGACACTCACAGATCCGATCGCATACACTCACACACACCCCCGATCGCATACACTCACACACACCCGATCGCATAGACTCACACACACCCGATCGCATACACTCATGCACACACACATTGACGATATTACACATACGCGCTCACACTCACAACATCCGGAGATACCACATGCTTCTGGCCATGTGATCCTCCGGCAGGTCCTGGAAGGTCCCTCCACAGTATCGCCGCCGAGAAGCAAGCGATATCCCAGGATGTTGTGAGTGTGTGGATGTGATGTGATGTGTGTGTGAGGTGTGTGTGAAAGTGAGTGTGATCTGATGTGTGTGTGTGTTGTTATGTGTGTGCGTGTGTATGTTCCGCCGCTGCAGGACCTTGATGCGCTGGTAACTATGCTACCATGGTTACCAGCGTATCCCGTCCCCCGCTCGCACGGGAGCCCACACCAGCATACGCCGGCAGCCCCAGCAATGCGAGGGTATGTGTCGGCTGGGTTGGCGGCGTACGCTGATGTGGGCTCCCGGGGGTACAGTACTCACCTGGGAGTCGTAGCTCCATGTCGGTTCGGGTAATGCGTGCGGGGGGGTGGGGCCAGAGCGAGCGTGCATTGCGTGAGGGGGGGCGGGGCCGAGTTGCCAATGCCTGCAGGCTGCCGGGGCGAGAGGCCAATCCGTGTGGGAAGCGGAGCCTGGGCGAGCGGCCGGCCAATCCGTGTGGGGGCGGAGCCTGGGCGAGCGGCCAATCCGTGCGGGGGGGCGGGGCCATGGCGAGCCCAGCGGCCAATCAGCTTTGTGTCACCGTAAGGACACAATTTTGGAGCAAGACAGACAGACAGACAGACAGACAGATAGACAGACAGACAGACAGAAAGACAGATAGACAGACAGAATAAGGCAATTATATATCTAGATATATATATATAAAAAAAAAAAGTGAGCCGGAGTATGAGTTGGTGTACATGCAAATTGTAAGTTCATGTTCACACTGGCCATAAGACATCAAATCCAAAGATGAAAATAATCCAAACATATACCCTGCTGTAACTAAATGAAAGTATAGTGCATATGAATAAACATAGGGGACTTAGTAAACACTAAGTAAACACAAAAAAGTGTAAAGCCATCCCACCGCGACAAAGTGTACCAAATCGGCACTAAGTACCCTATGTTTATATGCATTATGCTTTTATTTAGTTACTGCAGGGTATATGTTCAGATTATTTTCATCTTTGTTTTTTTTTATGTCTTATGCTGTTATCAGTATATGACATTACTAGAGTTGAGCGCGGATCGCGGTTCGAGGTTCTCCAGTTCGCGGCTCGAGTGATTTTGGGGGCACACAGCTAAGTGGACTTTTAGCCAGAGAAGCAACGGCATGTGTGATAGGATGTCCATGTCACATGTCCCTGCATTATAAAAACGAGTATCTGCCCGTCCGGACACCATTATCTCTTCTGCGTCTGGGTGTCAGTCACCGCTGGCTTAGCTCCTGTCTCCGATACTGCTGTGTACGCTCTATACACAGCGCTATACAGAATAGGGATAGAAGTTTCTTTCAGCCCTTGTAAGGGCTAATACCGGCAGGGTCAGAGCCAGTCAGGGCCGTGAAAACAGATTTTAACAGCTACACAAGATGACAGCGTCTGTGTAGCTAAGGTCAGGGATATCCTCGCTGCATTTCCCCATTAGGAGGGATAGAAAGGGAGGCTTCCTTTCCTCTACCCAGACCCACAACCCTGACACTGTACCCTCCTGCCCTTTGCACACTCAAACTCATTGTTACTAAGCCATTATACTAGCAAACAATGAGGAAACCTAGTGGCATCCTAAAAGTGGCTGTTGGATTTCCATTAGTGTCCCACTGGTGCAAATCTATGTGCAGCACGTCTGCATTGCACACTCAAACTCATTGTTACTAACAATTATACTAGCAAACACTGAGGAAAAGTTTTGCATCCTAAACGTGGCTGTTGGACTTCTGTATTGTCCCACTAGTGCAAAGATATTTGCAGCACGTCTGCCTGCATTGCACACTCAAACTCATTGTTACTAAGCCATTATACTAGCAAACACTGAGGAAACTTAGTGGCATCCTAAAAGTGGCTGTTGGACTTCTGTATTGTCCCACTAGTGCAAAGATATTTGCAGCACGTCTGCCTGCATTGCACACTCAAACTCATTGTTACTAAGCCATTATACAAGCAAACACTGAGGAAACTTAGTGGCATCCTAAAAGTGGCTGTTGGACTTCTGTATAGTCCCACTAGTGCAAAGATATTTGCAGCACGTCTGCCTGTATTGCACACTCAAACTCATTGTTACTAAGCCATTTTACTAGCAAACACTGAGGAAACTTAGTGGCATCCTAAACGTGGCTGTTGGACTTCTGTATTGTCCCACTAGTGCAAAGATATTTGCAGCACGTCTGCCTGCATTGCACACTCAAACTCATTGTTACTAAGCCATTATACTAGCAAACACTAAGGAAACTTAGTGGCATCCTAAACGTGGCTGTTGGACTTCTGTATTGTCCCACTAGTGCAAAGATATTTGCAGCACGTCTGCCTGCATTGCACACTCAAACTCATTGTTACTAAGCCATTATACTAGCAAACACTGAGTGAACTTAGTGGCATCCTAAACGTGGCTGTTGGACTTCTGTATTGTCCCACTAGTGCAAAGATATTTGCAGCACGTCTGCCTGCATTGCACACTCAAACTCATTGTTACTAAGCCATTATACTAGCAAACACTAAGGAAACTTAGTGGCATCCTAAACGTGGCTGTTGGACTTCTGTATTGTCCCACTAGCACAAAGATATTTGCAGCACGTCTGCCTGCATTGCACACTCAAACTCATTGTTACTAAGCCATTATACTAGCAAACACTGAGTGAACTTAGTGGCATCCTAAACGTGGCTGTTGGACTTCTGTATTGTCCCACTAGTGCAAAGATATTTGCAGCACGTCTGCCTGCATTGCACACTCAAACTCATTGTTACTAAGCCATTATACTAGCAAACACTGAGGAAACTTAGTGGCATCCTAAAAGTGGCTGTTGGACTTCTGTATTGTCCCACTAGTGCAAAGATATTGGCAGCACGTCTGCCTGCATTGCACACTCAAACTTATTGTTACTAAGCCATTATACTAGCAAACTATGCTGCCAGTTTAAGGGTTGTAGTTGCATTGGCAGGAATAATTACTGTTGTTTATTCTGCTGTTAATAAAGCTAGACCACTGCTGAAATCTACACCACCTCTCAATTTTTACTACCACATTTTAAGTGCACAATCTTGTCGCAATCAAAATGAGTGGCAAAATGACAGATGCTGGTGGAAAGGGGAAGAGGCGTGTTGGAAAAGGAAAAAAAGAGTTTGTCCGTGGGGAAGGTGGCAAAGCTCCATTAACATCTGCTGAAGATAGACCATCTTCCAGCAAAAGTAAGATGTCTACTACTTACCGTGGACAATCCGATGTGCTCCCTTTTTTACGGACACGAACAACTGGAACAAAGGTAGATGATGGCCAAAAAAGGAAAATGCTTGAATGGATCTCAAGTGGTCCAACAAGTGCCCTCTCCGCCACCTCAACTACCGCATCCAAAAAACACCAGTCCTCTAAGTTGTCAGCCCAATCACACTTGCTTTCTCCCAGCTCTGAAGTTTCCATCCGCCCTGCACAGTATGGTGGAACTGAGATGGCTGAGTCTGCAGAGCTGTTCAGTCACACTATAGCCTGGGAATCAGAAGTCTGCTCCCAAGCTACAGTGAGTACAGACCAGGAAATGGTCTGCAGTGATGCCCAGAACCTTTGTGACTCTGATTCAGGCCGTGAGGACCAAGTTTCTGAGCATAATGTTGACCTTTTTTCACAAACTGTAACACCTGTTGTTATAGACAATGAGGAACATACTGATGACGATGAGACGCAGATACCAGATTGGGATGATAACTTAAATATTCGGTCAGGGCAAGAAGAGGCTCGGTCTGAGGGTGAGGGGAGTGCAAACACAACAATTGATGAGGAAGTTCTAGATCCCACCTACTGTCAACCCACAGTCAGGCACTCGAGGAGGTCAACAGAGGCGGTGGAGGAGGATGCAACCAACGACGAAGTTACCTTGCGCCTTCCTGGACAGAGTCGGAGCACTGGTAGCACGTCTACAAGTGCATCCTCAGCCACCACTCTGCCTCTGAGCACTAGTCGGGGGGGCTCAGCAGGTCGCATGCCCTCTAAGCCTTGCCTTGCCTGGTCCTTTTTTGACATAGCAAAAGATCGCCCAAATTATGTGATCTGTAAAATTTGTCGTGATTCTGTTAGTAGAGGGCAAAACCTCAGCAGTTTGACAACTTCTTCCATGAATCGTCACATAAATATCATATGTCCCAGTGGGAAGCTCACTGTGCTGCAATGCGGCCTAGCAGAGCGAACCATCCACCGCCTGCCCCTTCCAGTGCATCCACATGCTCTTCATCTTCTAAAACTGTGGGGACAGCTGTCACACCTGGTTTTCCACGCACAACTTCCACCACTGTAACCGCAACAGGCAGTTTGCTTGGTAGGTCATCAGTTGGTTTGGAAGGGGAAACAAGTACGTGTGTACAGCTCTCTCAGACATCGATAGCACCAACGTTGGATGAAGGCAACATCATGTCTACGCCTGCACATTCCTCTTAAAGCTGCATTTTTCCAGGGACACCCTACTCAACACCGTCTACACACAGCAGCCCGATCTCTGTCCCTCAGATGTGGACAAATAAAAGGCCATTTCCTGCGACCCATGACAAAGCTAAGAGGTTGACTTTATCCCTCTGTAAGCTCTTGGCTACTGAAATGCTGCCTTTCCGCCTGGTGGACACACAGGATTTTAGAGACCTTATGTCTGTCGCTGTGCCCCAGTACCAGATGCCCAGTCGCCACTACTTCTCTAAGAAAGGTGTGCCTGCGCTACACTAGCATGTCGCACACAACATCACCGCTTCCTTGAGAAACTCTGTGTGTCAACGGGTGCATTTCACCACCGATACTTGGACCAGTAAGCATGGACAGGGACGTTACATGTCGCTGACTGGGCACTGGGTAACTATGGGGATAGATGGTGAAGGGTCTGCTGCACAAATCATGCTGTCCCCACGACTTGTGTGTCAATCCTCTGTCTGTCCAAGTTCCGCCACTGCTTCTGCCTCCTCCACCTCATCTGGGTCCTCCACCTCCGCCGCAAGCCTGCCTGGTCAGGCCACCAGCGTTCTCACTGCGTAGAAGGAATCACGCACCCCTCATTACTATGCTGGCAGCAGAGCGCAACGGCATCAGGCGGTCTTTAGCTTGACATGTCTTGGAAATAGGAGTCACACAGCGGCTGAGTTGTGGGCAGCTCTGGAGACTGAGTTTAATAAATGGTTGTCTCCACTCAACCTGCAGCCTGGTAAGGCCGTGTGCGACAATGCTGCAAACCTGGGTGCGGCCCTTCGCCTGGGCAAGGTGACACACGTGCCTTTTATGGCTCACGTGTTGAACCTTGTTGTCCAGCAATTTTTAACACACTATCCCGGCCTAGATGGCCTTCTGACCAGGGCACGAAAACTGTCTGCTCACTTCCGCCGTTCATCTGCCGCAGCTGAGCGACTTGCATCGCTCCAGAAGTCTTTCGGCCTGCCGGTTCATCGCCTGAAATGCGATGTGCCGACACGCTGGAATTCGACTCTCCACATGTTACAGTGACTGTGGCAGCACCGCCGAGCCCTGGTGCAATACGTCATGACGTATAGCCTGGGCCAACAAGATGCAGAGGTGGGGCAGATCACCCTGATGGAGTGGTCTCAGATCAAGGACCTATGCACCCTTCTGCACAGTTTTGACATGGCGACGAATATGTTTAACGCTGACAATGCCATTATCAGCATGACAATTCCAGTCATTTACATGCTGGAGCACACGCTAAACACTATTTGGAGTCAGGGGGTGGGACAACAGAAAGGGGAGGAACTACAGGAGGATTCATATGCGCAAGACACAACAACATCACCAAGGTCCAGATGTTCATCATCACCAACGCGGCAGGCATGGGACCATGGGGGACAAGGATCAACAAGGGCGCATGGTAGCAGGCGAAATGTTGAGGAAGGTGCAAGAGAACATGAAGAAATGGAGGACGAACTGTCCATGGACATGGAAGACTCAGCGGATGAGGGAGACCTTGGTCAAATTTCAGTTGAAAGAGGTTGGGGGGAGATGTCAGAGGAAGAAAGAACGGTTAGCACCTCTATGCCACAAACACAGCGTGGACTTGGTCCGCATGGCTGCGCAAGACACATGAGCGCCTTCTTGCTGCACTACCTCCAACATGACCCTCGTGTTGTCAAAATTAGAAGTGATGATGACTACTGGCTTGCCACACTATTAGATCCCCGGTACAAGTCCAAATTTTGTGACATAATTCCAGCCATAGAAAGGGACGCACGTATGCAGGAGTATCAGCAGAAGCTGTAACTCGATCTTAGCTCGGCTTTTCCACCAAATAACCGTGCAGGTGCAGGGAGTGAATCTCCCAGTTGTAACTTGACAAACATGGGACGGTCTCGTCATCTTCAACAGTCTACCCGTACCAGTAGCACCGTATCTGGTTCTGGTAACAGCAATTTTATTGAATCTTTTCATACATTTTTTAGACCGTCCTTTGCAAGGCCACCAGAGACAACAAGTCTGACACATAGTCAACGGCTGGAGAGGATGATACAGGAGTATCTCCAAATGAACATCGATGCCATGACTTTGCAAATGGAGCCTTGCTCATTTTGGGCTTCAAATCTTGAAAAATGGCCAGAGCTCTCAACTTATGCCTTGGAGATTTTGTCGTGTCCAGCTGCCAGCGTTGTCTCTGAACGTGTCTTCAGTGCTGCTGGGTGTGTGCTGACAGATAAGCGCATGCGTCTGTCCAGTGACAATGTGGACAGACTAACGTTCATCAAAATGAACAAGTCATGGATCCACAAGGAATTTACTACCCATATGTCATCCTGAGGAGAGTAAATGCTTGTGGATTTGGAATGTGCTTGATGCAAATGAAAACATCCTGTTTGCAACTAGGGCACAAGTGCTGCCACTGATGGGGTGTCTGTGTGGCCCAATTTTTGGAAAAAAAGGGAGACTCTGCTTGGAGTAACCCTTGCTTGCTATGTTTTTTAAAAGGAGCCAAGATGAACAAGTCATGGTTCAGCAAAGACTTTGCTACCTACCCCGGGGTCATCCTGGGGACGGTTAATTATGGCGTATTTTTGAATGTGCTTGATGCAAATCTAGCTGTGAATTGTACAACTGGGGCACAACTGCTGCCACTGAAGGGGTGGGTGTGTGTGGGGCCCAATTTTTGGAAAAATGGGAGTCTCCGCGTGGAGTAACCCTTGCTTGCTGTGTTTGTTAAAAGGAGCCAAGATGAACAAGTCATGGTTTAGCAAAGACTTTGCTACCTACCCTGGTGTCATCCTGGGGACGGTTAATTATGGCGTATTTTTGAATGTGCTTGATGCAAATCTAGCTGTGAAGTGTACAACTAGGGCACAAGTGCTGCCACTGAATGGGTGGGTGTGTGTGGGGCCCAATTTTTGGAAAAAAGCGAGACTCCGCTTGGAGTAACCCTTGCTTACATTGTTTTTAAAAATGATCCAAGATGCACAGCGCTGGGATCAGGAAAGACTTTGCTACCTACCCCGGTGTCATCCTGGGGACGGTTAAGTATGGCGTATTTTTGAATGTGCTTGATGCAAATCTAGCTGTGAAGTGTACAACTGGGGCACAAGTGCTGCCACTGAAGGGGTGGGTGTGTGTGTGGCCCAATTTTTGGAAAAAAGGGAGACTCCGCTTGGAGTCACCTTGCGGTGTTTTACATGATTTTAGAAGGGCGTGCCATGCCTATATCTGTGTCTCCTCCTCTTTTTCCTTGTCCAACTCTTTTGTTTTTGCATGAGTATATGTCTTGTCTCTTTCCCATGTGTTTGTGTTGTGTTGTGAGTTGTTTGTCACCTTTTGGACACCTTTGAGGGTGTTTTCTAGTTGTTTTTATGTGTTTGTGATTGCCTGCCATTGTTTCCTATGCGGTTCGAGTTCGGTTCGTCGAACTTTCGTCGAACTGAACTCGAACGAGACCTCCGTTCGACGAACCGAACTCGAGCCGAACCACGGCCGGTTCGCTCATCTCTAGACATTACATCCCAAAAAGGTGCAAGAGTTGAAGATTAAAATTCATTGTTACTTCATTCATAGAACTTCATATTGGCAATAACATGCAAAAAAATAAAATAAAAGCTAATGCATTTCGGGCTTGGAGCAGTCTTGTTCTCTCTTCTGAGCATTATACAGTGGCATATATTGCAAAAATAAAAAAATAAAAACTAACACATTTCGGGCTTGGAGTAGTCCTAGTTCTTCCTTATGAGCATCATACAGTGGAATATCTTACAAAAATAAAAACAAACGCATTTTGGGCATGGAGTGGTCTTTGTTCTCTCTTCTAAGCATTATACAGTGGCATATATTACAAAAATAAAAAATATGCATTTTGGTTTTGGAGTAGTCCTTGTTCGTCCTTATGAGCATTATACAGTGGAATATAGTACAAAAATAAAGCCTAACACATTTTGGGCAGGGAGTGGTCTTTGTTCTCTTTTCTAAGCATTATACAGTAGAATATATTACATAAATAAAAAATAATGCATTTCGGGCATGGAATATTCCTTGTTCTTCCTTATGAGCATTATATAAAGGAATGTATTATCGATAAGTTCACATGCAAAAAAAAAAACATACTGAACATAGTAATTGCAAAGGGTACATCTAATAACAAATGTATAGACAACTAGATGCTACAGAAAAGGTACATATTATGTATACCTGCCTAATTAATGCCAATTTGACACTTTTTTGGCATTTTGCAGATGAATTCTATTCTTTGGACCTGTTAGGAATATATGCCAAGAGCCCAGGCACATACAAGGAATATGAGATATAAACAGAATGGGTGTAAAAAAAATTCTGCAAAAATTGCATTCATGTTTAAGTTTACCCACAGTCCAATTAAAGATGCAAAACCTCATTATTTTTCATTTGTTAGGCTCCTCTTTCTTCATTTGAGATGGCACAGTACATTTCACAAAAGAAGTACTGGTAGGTCCAGCAGAGGTGAAAACGATTTCTCCAGATGTCATACCTGCCAACTTTGCTATTCTGTGTCAGAACCACTGTGACGCCCTGGGCAAGCCAGGGGTCACAGGTCATCACACCACCACACCCTACATCCCAGTTAGGAACATCAAAGCTACTCAAATCCTTGTTGCCTTCCTCCAGGGGCTGATGTTCACACCAGGGGGTGGGCCAGGCGGTTGGCTCTGCCCACCGAGGAGTACACAGCCCTGGAGGCGGGAAGAACCAGCAGAACAGTTAGGGAAGTGAAGGAGAAGGCAGTGCAGTTGAGTGGAGCTAAGTGAAAGTGAAGTGGTAGTGGAGCAAAGAAGAAAAGGA
This sequence comes from Anomaloglossus baeobatrachus, assembly GCF_048569485.1. Taxonomy (NCBI): domain Eukaryota; kingdom Metazoa; phylum Chordata; class Amphibia; order Anura; family Aromobatidae; genus Anomaloglossus; species Anomaloglossus baeobatrachus. The sequence continues at coordinate 887,461,276 of NC_134353.1, read as the reverse complement.
GCAAAAGTGACAGCAGAAAGACCTGAAGTTAGTCCAGCTAAGTGCAGGACAGTGTCAGCAAGGTCGGCAACAGCGGTGATTGTCTGGAGGGGGACTGCTCGGAGGTTTCTGGAAGGACCGCGGATGGGTAGTGGCCCGGCGGTCTGGAGCAGTATACGAAGGACAGTCAGCACCAAGGCAGGGGCCTCTCGGACCCCGGCAAGGCTAGGAGTCGCCATAATTTGCCGAATCCGTCAGTGAAGGGGACGTGGTTCCCCCAACAACCAAGTCCCGACTGAAGGCAACAGTCCAACCATTAGTGAGGAACATCGCCACCGCCAGGGCACCAGTTTCTCAGGGCCAGCGCCTGCGGGCAAAGTAGGGCTCCTCCGGCCCATATCCAAGTCGGGGAGCGGGTTACCGGTGGGAACCCATCGCTACCAACATAAGAACACTAGGTGCAGGTCAGAGGGACATCACCGTTACCTACCGGGAGAGCAAGTGCAGCCGTCCGTGGGAACCGTCTTCCCAGCCGTGTAGTTTACCGTAAAACTGTGTCAACGTCTCAGGCTGAGTGAGTACCACAGTGCCGCAAGGCACAGCGCTGCCCCCGCGTCCCTGCGCCCACCAGGCCCTGCACCTCCCTCTCCATCACTGGGCCCCGGGAGCACCAACCCCTACCCACGGAGGGGCAACACAACACCTGGCTGCTCCGCATCACCACTCCCGGGATCCCCATATTGAGCAGCGGTGGTGCTACAAATCACCACAACCGTGGGTGGCGTCACGGACAATAAACAACCCCCACACCCAAAAACAACCCCCTTTAACTCACGGGCGAGGAGTGCCGCTCAAGAAGCCCCGGGAACCGGCCCACCGCTCGAGCCACCACTGAGCAGCAGCAGCCGGACCCGAGCAGAGGGGTGAGCGCGGTGCCGTCACCCTCCTCCCCGCCCGCGACACCACCATCCTGATATTTTTTTTATTTTTCTTTCTTTATTTCCCCTCATGGAGAACATTTAAAACCCCTTCCTGTCTGGATGATTTTCCATTTTTGGCCTTTTGTTTTTAACTCCCCTTATTCCAAGAGTCCTAAGTATTTTACCATAGATGGAGAATTAGACATGAGCCGCACATCCAAAAATCATCAGTTGATCTAAAGCCACTAGGCAAAAATGTATATACCTCAACATAAGGTTTGTGGTTTAAAATTCTGTTTAGACTGTGTGAAGCCCACTGCCACGTCACGGTGAACCTCTGAGTGGGTCCCTAACTTATCTGAAGCCTTAAACGGTGCAGTGCCGTGCGCCAACCACCGCCACAGTGACAATACATCAGCGGGGCAGGTGACCTGTTTCCTCACAACAACCATGCTGCAAGACTGAGTCCCCAAGAATCCAGGCCCTGCCAGCCCACCAACACAAAACCACCACAGCAATGGCCGCTACACAGTACAAGCACCTTGTGAAATGAGCTGGCAGACTCACCTTCCACAAGCTCACAGTGTGTGAACTGAGAGCAAAACAAACAAACCCCTCATTGCAGTCTCCTGCTAACTAAATCGCCTGTGCTGGATCAAGTAAAAAATAGAATGCAACATAGTATAGCTGGAGAATTAGACATGAACCGCAAATCCAAAAATCATCACCAAAAAAAAGGCTAAAGGCCCCGTTACATGCAACGACATCACTAACAAGAAAACGCTGGGGTCACGGAATTCGTGACGCACATCTGGCGTCGTTAGCGACGTTGTTACGTGTGTCACCTACGAGCGACCGCTAACGATCCAAAAAGCAGCAAAAATCGTTGATTGTTGACACGTTGTTCTTTTCCCAAATACCGTTGCTCATTTGGGACGCAGGTTGTTGGTCGTTCCTGAGGCAGCACACATCGCTACGTGTGACACCCCGGGAATGACGAACAACAGCGTTCCAGCGTCCTCTGGCAATGAGGTAGGAGTGACGTTCATGCGGCTGCTCTCCACCCCTCCACTTCTATTGGTGGCCCACTGTGTATCGTCGCTGTGACGTCGCACGAACCGCCCCCTTAAAAAAGAGTTTGTTCGCCGGCTACAGCGACGTCATTAGGAAGGTATGTGTGTGTGACGCGCACTACCGATATTGTTCGCCACGGGCAGCAATTTGCCCATGACGCATGCACGACATGGGCGGGTGCGATCACTAGCGATGTTGCAGCGTGTAAAGCGGCCTAAAGTGCGACAAAAAAAAGTGTAATTCTGCAATTGATTTTTGCGTTTTTTATTTGCAGCGTTAATTTTATGGTAAAAATAGTTTGACAATATGACTCTCCAGCTCAGTATGATTATGTAGATTTCAAATATGCATAGTTTTTATTTCATTTAAGTGGTAACAGCAATTCAGAAAATTGTAAAAAAAAAATAGAAATTTTGCTTGTGTCTACATTTTCAGAGAACCTTAATGGTTTTAATTCACAAGAGCTGTGTGGACTTGGTTTTTGCACCATGAGTCTTTTTTTTTTGTTAGTTTTTATTGATTTAATTTTTGAGTAGATATGATATTTTGATGACCTGTTATGAAATGTTTTGGTGTTGTGTTGGGACTGGGAGATAAACTGCAATTGTGGCATTTTGAATATTTTTTTTCATTACGCCATTTAAATAATATTTCAGCCATCATGTGCCAGAAATGATGTAAGCTTGGCTTGTGAACCTGCATGAAATGGAGGCTGCATGTGACGTTCCAGTAAATCATATGTCTTTAAAGGGAACCTGTCATTTCCAATATGCACCTAGATCCATGAGCAGCTCTGGGTACATATTGCTAATCCCTGCATAACTGTCCCTATATACACTAGCATAGATAAAGAGATCTTTAGAAATAATATTTCTAAAAATCTTTTATCATATGCTAATGAGCGCAGTGACTAGTCCCAAAGGCATTGCTTCTCTTGCCAGTCGCCCCCATTAGCATGTTAGTACGTCCTTGTGGGTGTGCTAACATCTTAGTGAATGAGCAGTGTCACAGGATGAACTCACTTACCTCTCCGCTGCCATCGCTGCCCGACGCTGGATTTCGGCTCAGTGCCCATGACCCCAGAGTTTCGGTTATGCGCACTACTTCAGTTTGAAGCCGTGATGCGTGCACCCGGCTTCATAGTGCGCATGACCATAAACTTCGGGGTCAAGCGCACTGAGCCGAAATCAAGCGTGAGGACAGCTAAAACTAAGCCAACAAAGACCCTTAATAAAGAGCTAACAGCCACTTAACTGAGACCCAGAGTATGCAAACCAGAAACGCCACACCCAAGAGATGGACCCAACGGTGCACAAAACTGCTGAAAACCTTTCCCCTGCACTGCTTGATTTTTAAATACTGTAAAGCTGTTTGTGAAGGTATACTGTATAATATGTCATTGTGTTTAGACCTTTTTACTTTAGACTCTGGGCTGCATTACAATGAATTGGAGTCCTTACATGAGTCCAGTTGTGACACTGGTGGACACAGATAGAAAAGGGCCGCTGTGCATAAACAATATATGGGCCTTTTTACAGCCCAAAAACTCATCAAAATACACAATTCCACCTAATCTAGAAGTAGAAATGCGACCCCTGATCTCTTGGGTCCTTGTGCGGTATCACAGGATCATCAATGATATGTCCATCCCTGAGTTGAGACCCTGACCTGATATTTTAAGTGTTTTTGCTGCAGATCAGTATCCACAATAATTGATAGCAAAGTTTATAATATGTGTTTTAATTAGTTGTAATTATAAGTCCATTTGTATACTGTATGTGTAATAAAAATTGTCCAATGTTTCATGATTTGGGGTAGGGTTAACACCATTGAGCAGCGACATGATTTACCAATAAGACAAATTTCTTGACTTTAAAGGAAAAATACTTTTTGCTCACATTACCATTTTTTCAAGCAAATATAATTCTAAAGGTGCTATTGACGTGAATTTCTCACGAAACATAACAACTCTTCCAATCCACGGAGGCAAAAAAAATCAAAACATAGATCTCCATAAATTAAGTTATGTGTAATATTGAGAAAAACGCACAGCAAAAACTATTGAACAAATGAAGAGACGTGCAAAAAGCTATGTAAAGTCATGATACCTGCTGAAATCTAGCAGCAATTAGAAAGAAATCCTGTAACTTAATAAAAAATAATATCAGCTGGTTCAAGTCATGGCCTATAAAAAGGTGTCACAATACCAAAGTGCTACCACAGAAACATCTAATGATGGGTAAAACCAGTGAGCTTTCTCAAGTCCTTGGCAACCTTACTGTTGTAAAACATACTGATGTCATTGGTTACAGAAGAATTTCTATATTACTGAATGTTCCAATGAGCACTGTTGAATCCATAATCTTGAAGTGGAAAGAACATAATTTCACCATAAACCGGCCATGACCAGGTGGTTCCCTCAAGATTTCAGAAAGAGAAGTGAAAAAATTATCAGAAGAGTTGTCCAAGAGCTCAGAACCACCTGTGGAGAGCCACAGAAAGATGTGGAGTCAGCAGGTACAATTGTTTCAAAGAAAATATTAAGTAATGCTCTCAAACTCCACGACCTGTATCCACACTCACCATGCAAGTCTTTAATGCTGAACAAAAAACATTTGAACTTTTTGGATACCATAATAAACACCATGTTTAGAGGCCAAACAACACTGCATATCACCCCTACAACACCATACCAACAATTAGGTTTGAAGGTGGAAAAATCATGGTGTTGGACTGTTTTTTCAGCATATAACACTGACAAACATCATATGATTGAAAGAAGGATGAATGCAGAAATGTACCAAGACATTCTTTATACAAATCTGCTGCCATCTACAAGGATGATGAAGATGACTAGAGGGTGGACATTTCAGCAAGACAATGATCCCAAACACACAGACAAGGAAACTCTCACATGGTTCCAGAGAAAGAAAATAAAGCTGCTGAAATGACCGAGCCAGTCACCTGACATGAATCCAATAGAAAAGTTATGGAAGGAACTAAAGCTCAGAGCTCATAGATGGAGCTTACAGGACCTTCAGGTTTTAAAGAGTGTTTGTGTGGAGAAATGGCCAAAATCACACCTGAGCAATGCATGCCACTAGTTTCTCCATAAAGAGGCCATCTTGAAACTGTCATCATGAAGAAAGGATTTTGTGCAAAGTATTAAATGAATTTCAGTATGCGTTTTTAATACTTTTCCCTGTGTCATTTCTCAATATTATACATAACATAATTTTTATGGACATCTATCATTTACAAGTTTACAACTCAAATATTCCTGAGGAATAGAGTAGTCGAGCTGTATGTGTGCAAACTTAAGTGATAGTGGATTCAGGAACAGAGGAAAATGATGTGTCCCTCTGTTAGCATGTCTGAGGAAGCAGCAGAGGTTTTTCAAATTCCCAAGCCTTGTGGTTTAAACTTCTGTATCTAATACTTCCTTCACTGCTTCAGCCTCCTCCATCTCCTCTAGGGTCTCCACCCGTGCCCTCAACCTCTCCCTTAATTAGACACGCATTCCATCAGTGCAGAGATAATCTCCCCACTCCTGTACTGTGCAGCCAGGGCTCCCCACAATCGGGCAGTGTGGACATTAAAATGCATGCAGAAATGCAGTCACACAGCTGCAGAGTTGTGGAAAGCTATCCAGGCCTAGTTTCTGCAATGGCTGTCCTCACTGAGATGGTGGCGGCCTTACGCAAGGTCAACCTCACATACATGCCTTGCATGGCTCACTTTCTCATTATGGTTGTACAGCAATTTGTAGGCCACTATCCTGGCCTGGATATGCTCCCTTCCACCATTCGCACCCTGCAACTTATGACTTGCATTGCTACAAAGGTCTTTCAACCTACCGGTTAACCGATTGATATGTGATGTGCAGAAACCGTGGAATTTCCCTTTGCAAATGTTGCAACAACTGCAGCAGCAGCAATGAGCCCTAATGCAGTATGTCATGACGCATAGCATTGACCAAAAGAAGGAACCTATTTCTACTTCTAGACAGCAAACACATCCATACTGGGTAGACAAACAGGTCCCAGCCACACTAGAATTCCTGGCTCGAGAAAGGCTATGCCACCAAGATTTTCTGCTCATGTCATCTCCCTAATCACAACGACTGCACACAGAATGATTTTGGTAGGGCATTCTGTCAGAAGCAGGCATCATAGGAGCAGATCCAGATGGAAATGTTGATATACACTTAGTCAAACCTCTCTTGGATATATATTGTAAGGTTGGCAGGAATCATTTTTGGCTGATGACTATTTAAGGTATATGGCCACCTTTAGTTGTTTGATTTTGCTTCATTACAAGCAGATGGAAAAAACACCCATGGTTGCTAACCGATATAATACAAATGCTATGGACCACTGTGAATTCCCAAATTCAATGTTGCCATTGATCTTAAGGCCATGTCACACTAAGCAACATCGCTGCTAACAAACAACTTTTGTGACGTAGCAGCGATGTTGCTAGCGATGTTGCTTAGTGTGACATCCAGCAACAACCTGGCCCCTGCTGTGAGGTCGTTGGTTGTTGCTGAATGTCCTGGGCCATTTTTTAGTTGTTGCTCTCCCGCTGTGAAGCGTACATCGCTGTGTGTGACAGCGACAGAGCAACAACTAAATGTGCAGGCAGCAGGAGCCGGCTTCTGCGGACGCTGGTAACCACGGTAAACATCGGGTAACCAAGAAGCCCTTACCTTGGTTACCCGATATTTACCTTCGTTACCAGCGTCCCCGCTCTCTCGCTGTCAGTGCCGGCTCCCTGCTCTCTGCACATGTAGCCGGAGTACACATCGGGTAATTAACCCGATGTGTACTGTGGCTAGGAGTGCAGGGAACAGGGAGCCGGCACTGGCAGTGTGAGAGCGGGGACGCTGGTAACGAAGGTAAATATCGGGTAACCAAGGTAAGGGCTTCTTGGTTACCCGATGTTTACTGTGGTTACTAGCATCCGCAGAAGCCGGCTCCTGCTGCCTGCACACGTAGCAGAGTACACATCGGGTAATTAACCCGATGTGTACTGTGGCTAGGTGTGCAGGGAGCCAGCGCTAAGCGGTGTGCGCTGGTAACCAAGGTAAATAAAGGGTTGGTTACCCGATATTTACCTTAGTTACCAAGCGCAGCATCGCTTCCACGCGGCGCTGCTGGCTGGGGGCTGGGACACTGGTTGCTGGTGAGCTCACCAGCAACTCGTGTAGCGACGCTCAAGCGATCCCTGCCAGGTCAGGTTGCTGGTGGGATCGCTGGCGTATCGCAGTGTGACATCTCACCAGCAACCTCCTAGCAACTTACCAGCGATCCCTATTAGGTTGGATCGTTGTTGGGATCGCTGGTAAGTTGTTTAGTGTGACTGGGCCTTTAGGAAGCACACCACTGACACACACCAAAAAGTCTGCACCAGAGACTATGGCATCTGGGAGATATTACTACTATGAAGCAATGTATAAGGATGTAATGAAGAATCTGTTGACAGATACTCTTAAGAAAAAGATAATCCTGCTTGTCTGTCTTTTGATTGTCAGCTGTGACCCGTGAACCACAGAAACTTTACTGTTGCAAATGTAAATCTAGTACAAGAAGTGACCTATTTATCAAGACAACATCTACACTAAAAGTTTGTATCATATCCTCTCGATCTCCCAAGCACAATAAAGAATGACCGTGGTAATACAAAGTATAACTGGCTGAGGAGGTCTAAGCATCACTTTCAGCATTCAGTACAATTAGTAGGGTATAAGCATTTGCTCATTTCAGTCTTTAAATTCTAAAGACTTTAGATTTAACAAGATGATCATTGGGTATCAGTCTACAAGTCCATCGTTCACTAAGGCATTCTCAGGACTTGCAAGTAACGTGACACCTAATAGTTAAAATAATCTCTACAAAGCAATTGGCCTATTTTGCAATGGACTTTAGCCAGATCCTTGATCCATGAAACATTTGATAATACCACTGATAATACCATTTTACCCTTCTCCACCTGTTTAATGTTCCTCCTCCTCCCTCCATCTACCTTTTCCACACAACACGACAATCCCAAGTGTGTGCCATTTAGGTGACACTAAGTCTGTGAATCTCAAAGAACACAGCCAATTAACATAAAACAAAATCAACAGAGTCTCTATGGAGTCGTGTTTCCTCTCACACAGAAAAACGAGTACGGAGAATAGGGAGCTTTAGAACAGGCATTTCAATGAGGACACTTTGTCTATGAATGGAAAGCCTACATTCTTTGTTAATTTAACAAGCTGTGTCTGTTCTCTCTGATAGAAATTGTATGAGAGAAGATTGAATTAAGTAGTTTTTATGTTGTTTCAAAGCACTTGTGCATTTTTCTAAATATCGTCTTACTTGGCCATGTAATAAACTCTTGTTTTACTATAATAGTGAAGTATTTTGTAACAGCACAAGCAGAAGCATAGTTTCGTATAGGAAGGCAAGACAAATCCTAATGTTTTTTGGTGGGGATTGTACAATACTTTTCAAGAAAACCAGTTGAACTTCCATAGAAGGGATTCTTGTTTTGTCTGACATCTAATAACCTTAGAAACAATACATTATTTTACATATTAGAATAAACAGACAATAAACTTCTTGAACAAAATCTTTTACAAGTCAAAAAAGTCTTTAGCAGGAGGTATGATACATATTATATTTGTCAACCATCCTAGACGTTCATGGAAGCTTTTGAAAAAGATGCTCTGCCTCCTCAAGGTATACTTTTTGCGCTAAGAACCTTCTTTTCTAAGTATATTTTATACAGCGTTAATGCAGTTTAAATTTCATACATACTGTGATTGCAAAGGTCTTGGCACTTACACAGTGCTGCAATATCCTTTTGTTTGTGTTTCATGTAGCTTTAGCAGATGGCACCAGCAGCACCCCATGGGGCAGGTGGTTAACCTACTTGTTGCTGGGCCATTGAGGGTCGGGTCAAGCAATGTCATGGGTGGCCTTGCCTTGTTCTGTTGCCCCCAAGGCGTGCAGTAAAAGGAAGGGAGAGCGGGGTGATTGGGAAAGTTTGTCATGATGCCACCTGTGGTATGCGGCTAGGGATTAGCCGCCGCTGCTGAGTCCCTTGCCGGGGCAGGTATTATGGCAGCCAGGACCGTCCGCCATGATGGGCCTCAGCTTGTCCCGGGTAAATCAGAGGCAATCACAGGTGTCTCTGGAGTGTGAGACCTCCCTTCCTTGTTCTTGGTTGTGGATCTCCATGGCTTGAAGCAGCTTGTTGACCCCGGTGTCTCTGTTAAGTGTCCCATCCCGTATGCAGGTGGAGTGGATCCTCACCATGGGGCCTGGCTGCAATCCCGACCCCGGATCCTATGTGTCACTGTGCTCCAGGAAAATGGGTGGTGAGCGATGGGACTTGAAATCCAAATCCTCTGCAGATTTTGGAAGACAACGTAAAGTATAGTCTGCCCTAGGGCTTCTGAACCCTTTCAGCGCTGGCACTGTAGAAACATTTAGGCTCAACCTCCAGCTATCATGTACTCTTCTGTCTCACCATCTCCACAGGTTGCCTCTCGCCCTCTTCCAGTCTGCCCGGTTTTGGCTAAGAGAAGCTCTCAAGCACTCTCTATTAGCAACCGTGTTGTTCAGAGTCTCAGACTATTTTGATTAGAAACTGGTTGTGTGTTCTCATTCCCTGAGTGCAGCCCCCACCTTTCTTTTCGGATGACTCTTAGTGGCTGTTGCCCTGGTAACCGAAAACTCGCCAGGCTGTCTGGGTTCCTATGTTGCATAACTAGCTGACTCATGGGCTGGGGATAATGTAAGATTACTATGTGAATGCTTTCTAAGTGAAAACCAATGTTTAACCTCTTTTTACCCAGAATGAGCACTACATCTTAAAAGAGATGCAGTACCCTGTGGTGACTGAAGCCCCAGGGGTGCCACACACCTTTTTACACTTGCTATATGTGGAGATTTTTTTTTTTTTGCAGTATATATTAGAAGTGTAGCAGGCCTCCTATTCTGACTGTAATCTCCTCCCATCAGCCACAGGGTGGGTTTACTTAGTGCCAGATGCTATCTGCCCATATATTTGTAGACTTTTAGTTCACAAAAGACATGAGAAGCGTATACGGTCCCAACAAAGAAAGGTAACTTTGCAGCGGTTGATGGGCATACAAGAATTGGCCAATTTTTGAGCTAAGAACCTTCTTTCTTCTAAGTATATTTGATATAGCATTAATGCATTTTAAATTTTATATATTTAATGTTTGCATATGTCTTGGAGCTTACTGAGTGCTGCTATATCCTTTTTTTGTGTTTAATGTAGTTTTAGCAGCTGGCATCTGTTCACACTTGCTATATTTGGAGATGCATTTTTTTGGGTTTTTTTTGCAGTATATATTCGAGCTGTAGATGGCCTCCTATTCTGATTGTAACCTCCTCCTATCAGCAACAGGGTTTGCTTACTTAATGCCAGATGCTATCTTCCCATATATTTGTAGACTTTTAGTTCACAAAAGGCATGAGAAGAGTATACGTCCCATCAAAGAAAGGTCACCTTGCAGCGGTTGATGAGTATACAACAATTATCCAATTTTTGAGCTAAGAACCTTAATTTTTCTAAGTATTTTTGATATAGCATTAATGTATTTTAAATTCCATATATTCTATGTTTACATATGTCTTGGCGCTTAGAGAGTGCTGCTGTATCCTTTTGCTTCATCTTGTTTTATTCTTTTACAAGTCAAAAAAGTATTGAGCAGCAGCTATAGTACATATTATATTTGCCAACGTTTCTTGAAGTTCATGGTAGCTCTTGAAAAAAAAAAAAAGTAGATTTTTTTCCACAATTCTAAAACTAAAGATTGCAAGAAGATTGTACATGGAGGCTGTGAAGTCGAAGCAGGAAGTGAATTTCACTTGAGGACTATAGATTTGCTGAAAATTCAATCCCATCTGGGACCTGAAAGGACATATGTGGCACCCTGAGGCTTCAGTCGCCACAGGGTACTGCAACTCACTTAAGCTGCAGTACTCATCCTGGATCCAGAGGAGGTCGGTAACGGTTTTACAACACACCAACTCATACAGACAACCAGGTTGGCCTCACCACTGGGGACTGGCTAGGGTTGGGTCTTATGGCAGTCACCAAACATGAGGGGCTAACACCCACTAGCGACATGGAACCAAGGGGAGGAACAGCTACTAGGGGGCGTTAGGAGCAACACAACAGTTAGAGAGTTCCCCAGCAGGAGAGGGAGAGAGCAGTCGGGTTTTACCAGTAGATTTGGTGGGACACAGGAGTTTATACGGTCGCCGAAGGGAGAGCTTCATTGCTCCCTCGGGATCAGAGCAGTGCAGGGTGCAGAATCCTAGGGTTGATAAACTTCAGGTTGTCCACCAAAATCTGCAGGCCAGGGGGATTGCATGTCTCTCTGGCCCCCACAGTTCCCGGAGCACAGTGCTACATAGGGAATGGGGTCATGCCCAAAGGCAGGCCCCACAACGGACCTGTGGCACCTGCATACGGGTTGGGAGTAAAACACTTTTCAAGAACCGGGGTCCCCAAGAAACTTCAGGGCATGGGGATTCACCTCAAGAAGCGCAAGGAGGAAGGACCCACCATCCACTGTACCGTTTTTGACCTCCAACGGATCCGGGATCGATTGGGGCTCATCATGGCTGTGACCGGCATCTCCCGGGTAAACCAGAACTGTTAGTAAAGAAAACCTTGAACCCACAGAGACTGTGTCTGCCTGTCCATACCGATTCCGTCACCTCGCGCTTCAGCACCTGCCATTACCACAACCCACATCATCCTCCCCGGGGCCCGTTCCACCTGTTGGGAACAGAAACATCTTAGCTGCTATAATCATCTGCCCCGGAGGACAGCGACAGCAGCGGTGGCTATTCCCTGGCTGTGTACCTCAGGTGGCGTCACAACATAATTCCTCCACCATCATCATCCCCTTTCCCCCCTTCTTTAATGTACACCTCGGGGCCATGAAACCGGGCAAAGGCCACTCGTGACATCCCTAGACCCGACATCACCGAGCCCGGCGGCGAGTAAAGTTAACCCCTTGCTCAGTGGGTGCTACACATAATCCCCCTACTTCCATACATGACACCAATAAGATACCGGTACTTAGAAAATGATCTTGCAAAGGAATTTTTTTGGTAAACCTCTGAATATAAGTCATTGTTAAAATTTGTCTGTCAATGATGGACATAAAGTTAAAACGTGTGCAAAAACAAAGTTGTATACACTAAATTTTGCCCTAAATATTGCATAAATTACTTAAAGGGAATCTGTCAGCAGGATTTTACCCCCAAAACTATATATATTTTTATGGAGCTCTTTCAAAGAAAAATCCAACAGTACCTTTAAATGACCAGTTCACTTGGCCAGTTTGTTTGAATTGATGGACAAATGAGGCTAAAGATCTATTATTGATCGAAGCCTCTGTCACTCCAGCTCTATTCCACACTCCTGCTTGAATAATGGTTCCTATGCCTAAAGTCACACAAAATAGTGTCTATCAGTTAAGTGGTAGGAGTTAGCGCTGGACAGGGAAAAAAAAGAGTGGTAGCGACTTCTGTGTACCTTTCAGCCTAATTTGTTTTCAAATGCTGATTTCTCCAGTAATGGAGGAAAAGACTGGCCTTGTAAAGGTTTTGCTGGACTTGTCGTTGAAAGTGCTACATGCACTTGCAAATAGTTTGGGGTGTGAAATTCTGCTGGCAGATTCCCTGTAAATGGTGTTTCCTTTTAGTTGGAAGAAAAGAAGAAATCAGGTAGACATGCTGGTTTAAGTAATGAATGATATTCTCTGATGTAGAAAACTTAAAACCTATGAACTACTGACAATCATAAAACCAGTTACTTAGGCGGGCTTTGCACGTTGCGACATTGCAAGCCGATGCTGCGATGTAGCATCGCGATAGTCCCAGCCCCCGTCGCAGGTATAATATCTTGTGACAGCTGGCGTAGCAAAAATTATCGCTACGCCAGCTTCACATACACTCACCTGCCCTGCGACCGTCGCTCTGGCCGGCAACCCGCCTCCTTATTAAGGGGGCGGGTCATGCGGCGTCACTGCGACGTCACACGGCAGGCGGCCAATCGGAGCGGAGGGGCGGAGATGAGTGGGATGTAAACATCCCGCCCACCTCCTTCCTTCCGCATAATCTACGGAAGCCGCGGTGACGCCGGTAGATGTTCCTCGCTCCTGCGGCTTCACACACAGCGATGTGTGCTGCCGCAGGAGCGAGGAACAACATCGGACCGTCGCGTCAGCGTAGTTATGGATTACGCCGACGCTGCACCGATGATACGATTACAACGCTTTTGCGCTCGTTAATCGTATCATCGAGCCTTTACACACTACGATGTCGCATGCGATGCCGGAAGTACGTCATTTTCAATTTGACCCCACCGACATCGCATCTGCGATGTCGTAGTGTGCAAAGCCCGCCTTAGAGTAACTGATCTGTGTAGATAATGAACTCGCAACTTGTAATATGAACTCTCCCCTCTCCAATCTATCATGAATGCAACAGCCAGGATCATACTTCTAATCAATCACAGACGCTCTCTGGGGGTGAGGTTTGACAGAAGCCAACCAGAGATGCTGGTGGTCACAGAAAGCATTGAATATGTATGAGCATAATCAGCAGGCATGGAAGTACAGCCCCAGGAGCAGTTACAGTCGCAAGGAGACTCGGTAAGTATGTCCTGCTTTATCTTCTTTCTTTTATAGCCCGCCTACACCATTTTACAATATAGAGAGAAGGGCTGCACACCAGTGACAGTGCAAGGGGAATAAATGTAAAGCAGAAACTGCTGTTTGAATACTGACATGAAAAATACAATAGCTACATATGTGAATGAAAATATGACAATGGTATCTGCATAACTGCCATGAACTTAAGAATAAAGAGAAATTTAGCTATTGAAATGATCCATGCAACATAGCCCAACACCGCGTCACGGTATTCTCTTACATCGGGGTCCCTAGCTAATGTGTGTCCTCTCTTGCAGTTAAAAAACTTACCGTGTATGGGAAGCTGAGACCCAGGCTATATATGTATAATGTGGACTGGCAATAGGTGTGGGTGGGGTTGGGTTCACAAATGAAAGACTACAAACCAATTAAGAAATAACGTTTGGCGCACCATTCTAAGTCTGAACTGGGTGCAAAAACCCTAAAACACACCCCAAAATACACCATTTTACAACACATAAGTTTGACGTCCCATTGAATTCAATAGATTTGGTATGTTCAACAAACTGCTTTGCCAAACTCTTCAGCGAACACCGGGAGGCTTGGTAAAGATAGCACATCTCTAACTCCTATTTCCTCATAGATTGTAATCTTGCAAGCAGGAACCTAACTCGTTGATATGCAATGAACTATGTGTTACTCTGCGATGATGACACATATTGTCAGTACATGTCAACTCTGAATTTTAAAGTGATGCTATAACAAAAATAATTCATTAATATTCTGCTGGTTGATATGTTTTTAAAAATAAATAGCAATGAAGATAGTTCCAGGTTTCATTCTCCCTTAACCCCTTCACAACCGTATAATAATATAATAATAATGTTTTATTTATATATCGCCAACATATTCCGCAGCTCTTTACAATTAAGAGGGGACATGTACAGACAATATGAGACAATACAAAATAACAAAATTAAGATACCAGGAGGAGTGAGGGCCCTGCTTGTAAGCTTACATTCTATGAGGAAATAGGGGAGACACAAAAGGTGAATGGGGGGGAGAAAAGCTTGTCATATATGGTCCAGCCATCGATTTAATAAGGTATTCAAAAGCAGCTGCATGAACCCGTCTGTGAGAAGTTATACAGGTACAGGGGACAAGAACTGGAAGTACATTTTTTGAAGGGCAGAAAGGGACTAGATTAGATCAGGGCAGTGAGGTGATAGGCTAGTCTAAAGAAATGCGATTTTAGGGCCCGCTTAAAGCTGTGGATGTTGGGAATTAATCGGATTGCTCTTGGTAGTGTGTTCCAGAGCATAGGCGCAGCTCATGTGAAACCTTGAAGACGAGAGTGGGAGGTTCGAATTGTTGAGGATGTCAGTCTTAAGTCATTAGCAGAGCGGAGGGCACGGGTGGGGTGATATACAGAGATGAGGGGGGAGATGTAGGGTGGTGCAAAACTGTAGAGAGCTTTGTAAGTGAGATTGATAAGTTTATATTGGATTCTGTAACGGATAGGCAACCAGTGCAATGACTGGCAAAGAGCAGAGGCATCAGTGAAGCGGTTGCAGAGGAAAATGATCCTGGCTGCGGCTTTCAGAATGGATTGGAGAGGGGAGAGTTTAGTAACAGGGAGACCAATTAGTAAAGAATTACAATAATCCAGGCGAGAAGGAATGAGAGCGACAGTAGGAGTTTTTGCAGAGTCAACGGTAAGAAATGGTCGAATTCTTGAGATGTTTTTGAGATGGAATTGACAAGAACGAGCAAGTGAATTAATGTGGGAAGTGAAGGAGAGATCGGAGTCAAATATAACCCCAAGACTGGAAACCAAATCTGCTGATTGTTTGTCCAATAGGGGCTGTGTATAGAGAGAACAAGAGGGGGCCTAGGATTGAACCCTGAGGACCCCCGACCATAAGGGGAAGAGGAGAGGAAGAGGAGCCGGCAAAGGATACAGTGAATGAGCGGTCAGAGAGGTAAGAGGAGAACCAGGAAAGAACGGTGTCCTTGAGCCCGATAGAGCGGAGCATAGTGAGTAGGAGCTGGTGATCCACAGTATTGAATGCAGCAGAGAGATCCAGGAGGATCAGCAGGGATTAGTGACTATTAGATTTAGCTGTTAGTAAATCATTAGAGACTTTAGTAAGAGCAGTTTCAGTAGAATGTAAGGAGCGGAAACCGGATTGTAGAGAGTCGAGGAGAGAATTATCTGACAGATAGCGGATTAAATGGGAGTGGACCAGACGTTCCAGGAGTTTGGAGATTAATGGGAGATTAGAGACAGGTCTGTAGTTAGTGGCACAATTTTGGTCCAGGGATGTTTTTTTAAGTAATGGGTGTATGCTGGCATGTTTGAAGGAGGAGTGAAAGACACCAGAGGAGAGAGAGAGAGATTGAAAATTTTAGTTAGGTGAGTGGTGACAGCTGGGGTGACAGATTTAAGGAGATGTGAGGGAATAGGGTCACTGGTGCAGGTAGTAGGGCGAGAAGATGCGAGGAGCCTTGTGACTTCTTCTTCTGTGACTGGATCAAAGAGTAAAAGTGAGCTAGATGAAATGTAGGAGGGCAGACAATGTGTGGTGTTATGAGCCTGGGAGGAAATTTCCTGGCGTATATGGTCAATTTTTTCTTTAAAATAATTTTCCAGGTCATCTGCACTGAGGTTGGTGGTTGGGGCCAGAACTCTTGGTCCTAGGAGGACCTACAACAACCTTTGATGTAAGTTTACATCATGGTCAGATAGGAGTTCATAACCTATGTTGTAAACATCCGGCATGGTGATTACATGGGAACAGGAGCTATGCCCACACAATCACAGCCTAGGGCTTAGTGTAAATTATAGCTGAGCTGGGATGATCCCCATGTCACCCATGGCTGTTCAACCCCCTAAATGCTGTGATCAATAGTGATTGCAGTATGTAGGGGTTGGGAGAGTGATGAGTGTGCTTCCTCTTCCATGTGATCAAGACCTTCAGTTGGGTCAAATGAGCATCGCTGGTCTCTGGTCCAGTTGTCGCGGGCGGAGGAGGGGACGCCGCGCTCTCCCACTGCTGCTCAGGTCCGGCTGCCGCGGCTGCTGCGGCCTGCTGCTGCTCGGTGGCTCGAGCGTTGGGCCGGATCCCGGGGACTCTAGCGGCGCTCCTCGCCCGTGAGTGAAAGGGGGGTTTTTGGGTGTGGGGATTGAGTCTATTGTCCGTGACGCCACCCACGGTTGTGGTGATTTATTAGCACCACCACTGCTTGATATGGGAATCCCGGGAGTTATGATGTGGAGCAGCCAGTTGTTGTGTTGCCCCTCCGTGGGTAGGGGTTGGTGATCCGGGGGCTCAAGGGGGAGGTGAGAGATGCAGGGCCTGGTGGGCGCAGGGACGCGGGGGCAGCGCTGTGCCTTGCGGCACTGTGGTACTCACAAAGCCTGAGACGATGACACAGTTCTCGGTAAAACACACGGCTGGAAAGACGGTTCCCACGGACGGCTGCACTTGCTCTCCCAGTAGGTAACGGTGATGTCCCTTTGTCCTGCACCTAATGTTCGTGTGTTGGTAGCGATTGGTTCCCACCGGTAACCCGCTCCCCGGCTTGGATATGGGCCGGAGGAGCCCTACTTTGCCCGCAGATGCTGGCCCCGAGGAACTGGTGCCCTGGCGGTGGCGGTGTTCCTCCTTAATGGTTGGACTGTTGCCTTCAATCGGGACTTGGTTGTTGGGGGACAGACGTCCCCTTCACTGGCGGATTTGGCAAATTATGGTGACTCCTTGCCTTGCCGGGGTCCGAGAGGCCCCTGCCCTGGTGCTGACTGTCCTTCGTATACTGCTCCAGACCGCCGGGCCACTACCCGTCCGCGGTCCTTCCAGCAACCTCCGAGCAGTCCCCCTCCAGACAATCACCGCTGTTGCTGACCTTGCTGACACTGTCCTGCACTTAGCCGGACCAACTTCAGGTCTTTCTTCACTCTTTCTTGTTACTTCTTTACTCCACTTACAACTTCACTTCCTTCTACTTTCACTTCCTAAACTCAACTTCTCTACTCGACTCTCTTTTCTTAACTGCCTGGTTACTCCCGCCTCCAGGGCTGTGAACTCCTCGGTGGGCGGAGCTAACCGCCTGGCCCACCCCCTGGTGTGAACATCAGCCCCTGGAGGAAGGCAACAAGGATTTTAGTAGCTTAGGTGTTCCTAACTGGGGTGTAGG
Source organism: Anomaloglossus baeobatrachus (assembly GCF_048569485.1). Classification (NCBI taxonomy): domain Eukaryota; kingdom Metazoa; phylum Chordata; class Amphibia; order Anura; family Aromobatidae; genus Anomaloglossus; species Anomaloglossus baeobatrachus. The sequence continues at coordinate 887,443,414 of NC_134353.1, read as the reverse complement.
GTGTGGTGATGTTGTGACCTGTGACCCCTGGCTTGCCCAGGGCGTCACACACTGCCTTATCTATCTTGTGCACTTGCCTTTCTTCTTCCCAGCTACATATGGATGGCACATCCTATGTCATCCACACAGAGGCCCCTATTGTACTCCTGCACAGGCACACTTTAATCTGCCCTGCTGAGGGCAGATCCAAGTATTGTAGTGCGCATGTGCAGGCGGTCTTTAACCTTTTCCTATGTCTGCACATTAGAGTACTTTTCGCAGTACTGCAATGAAGGCCTCTATGTGGATGATGTAAGACGCATCACACGGAGCTATGAAGGAGAATGGTGATGGAAGGAAGATAGGAAGCGCTGAATGGAGACCAGCAACGCCCATCGGACCCAACCTCCCCATAGGTGAGTATAATATAAGCTCTTTTTTATATTACACAGAACGGCTTGGGCACTTATATACAGTATTCTAGAATGCTGTATATAAGGGCTTACGGGTAGTGGCCGTAGAATATAAGGAAAAATCCTAGTGACAGGTTCCTGTTAAACATATATATGTCTTTTTTAAAAAAATATGTTTTATTTATTTTTAATTGATTTATTTTTTATAAAATTATGTGATAGATCAGTCTAAATAGGAACATGAAGGGTTGTTTCAGAAGATAGTAAATCCATGGAGCCAAAAGATTAAATTGAGATCAGAGAGGTGAGGCGAAATGCCAGGGAGAGAAGTGAAAACAGCCAGTGAACTGATCTATCACATATAATCAATAATTAACATTTAAAGTAAAATTCTAATAATTTTGTCAATTGATTATTTAAACCTTTATTGAATTTATATTTTAATCAATTTTTATGTACATGTGTATTCCCCACCCATTTTTTGCATACACATGTATCCACACAATGAATTTATCGTATTGTAATGTTTCTGCATTGCAAAATAATATACCAGTGATCTGAGCAATAAAAGCTAATGTCCCAGAATGGGATTAAGTAAAAAAAAAAAAAATGAAAATAATTGTAATATTTTATAAGAATCAGAAAAAAAGCAAAAATGAAAAAACTATTATACTAATAAATATGTAGATTCATGCAAAAACAACAATGTACACATATTTGATATTGCCGCATCTGAAAAAAACCCTATCTATAAAATTGTCAAACTGGTTAAACCCTTCAGTGAACGCTGTAAAAAATAAATAAGGCCATGTGCACACGTTGCGTTCAGTACCTTGCAGAAATGAACGCATCCTCTGGCAGAATTTGTCATTGTCAAATTTGTTTTTGACCACATAAACACAGGAAATACGCATGCGTTTTTATAGCGTTTTGACCACTTTTTACATGCATTTTCAGTGCTTAAATTGAGATGCGTTTTCAATACAAATACACAACTAAATAAAGTTTGAACATTCAAACAGCAGGAAAAAAATGAAAACAAAAATAAATAAATAATTACCTTCAAATCATACACTATAATGATAATTTACCGAAAATGATTATTGAGATGTAATAATTATGTTCAAATGAAAGTAAAAGTATTGTTTTACTCATTTTTTAAAGTCGGGCTGGATGTGAGGGCAAAAGGAAACCTCATGACCTCACTATAATGCCAAAAGCGCATGCTTTGATTTTGTCAAAAAAGCATGCATTTAGCATCAAAAAAGCATGTAAAACGCTACAAATTTCTTTTAGGATGCGTTTTGATAATTCTCATTGACTTCAATGTTAGCAAAACGCTGCCAAAATGGTAAAAGCAATTGACATGTTGCTTCTTTAAACGCTGAGATTTTGACAAATTTTTGTCAACAAAAACACTGCGTTTATAAAAGCATCGTGCGCACAAGAAAGCGCTATTTCCCATAGACTTTGCTTGAAAATCAAAACGCATGCAATTTTGCATTAAAACGCTGCAACTCAAAACGCTGCGGAAACGCATGAAAAAACGCAACGTGCGCACATGACCTAAAAAAAGTAGCAAAACTATTTATTTTAATCATACAGATGCAAAAATAAGTGGAACAAAAAAATGATCAAAAAGTCCTATGTAAATAAAAGATGGAATCGCTGAAAATGTTATCTTACCCAGCAAAAAACAAGCCGCCATAAAGCTTTCAGTAAAAAAATAAAAAAGCTATAATTCCGAGCACAACAATGCAAAGACAATTTTTTTCCCCAAAACATGACAAAACATATATATATATATATATATATATATATATATATATATAGTATATCTATCTATCTATCTATCTATCTATCTATCTATCTATCTATCTATCTATCTATAAAATCTATAAACATAGTATTACTGTATTTATTCTGATCTGTAGAATAAGACTGTTTCTTCTGGATTCCATCTCAAAAAAGCAGAATAGAATGCGATTAAAGTAATGATGTAGCCCAAAATGGTACCAATAAAAACTACAACTTATCCAGCAAAAAAACAAGCTCTCACGTGACTGTTGGCAGAAAAACAATAACTATAGGCTTTAAAATTCGGTGATGCAAAAAACCCTTATTTTGTAAAAAAAAAAAAAAGGTATTTTTAGTGTGATAGTAGCCAAACCTAAAAAAAAAATAATAATTCTGGTATTGCTGTAATTCTACCGCTCTGAGAAATAAAGTCATTCAATCACTTATATTGCAGGGTGAATGGCATAAAAATAGTAATAAAGTCAATTCTTCAACTGCTATTGATTTGTTTATTCTGCCTCCCAAAGATCATAGTAGGACTTGGCTCACATTTATCCTGTGTTCTACGCTGAGTGCTTACACTGGGGAATACTTGAAAAATGTGATCTAGACAAAATTCCCAATAGAAAATTCACTGTAAAGGGGCAGATGGAGTCACTTTGACCTCCCGTCTGCTTGTGTCTATCTTTTTACTCATCTTTTCAATCTGCACAAAAGTGCAGTCAACATCAGTTTTGTGCACCTTTAAAAAGACGGTGTTGACAGAAAACCTTGAGGTTTCCGGCTGCAGAAAGTAGCTGTGTTTGGCTGCACAAATTGCTCCTTGATATTCCATTCTTTCTTTCTTGGTGGGAATGGAGTTCTATGTATTTTCCCTGTTAAGGTTAACTCTTTCCCTTTTAGACCCTGCAAATACATTGGCAGTTCAGCTTCAAATCCTTATCCCCTCTCCCTGTGTCTATATATACTCCTGCATTTCCCCTTGGTTTGTTGCCGGTGATAGATGAGGATGCTGTCCTGATTGCAGGCAGTCAACTTGAAATCTTCTAACATGCTGTTGTATGTTGCTGTCATTTTCCCAAAGTCATCTTGCAGATAAGTTGTTTGTTTCCATTTCTTTGTTTGTTTTCTCTGTGTGTTCTTTAGGTCTTAGTGGGGTTGACTAGTGCTCATCCCATTTGGTGCCTGCCTAGGTCTTATTTTAGGGTCAGCCAGGGCCTAGGTATCCTGATTGGCATATAGGTGCAAGACCTACCTAGCAACGTCAAGGGAGCCAAGGGCCAGCAGTAAGTTTTACTAGGGGTCACCATCTTCACCTTTCCCCAGAGACAGGGTTTCCTTCTTTCTCCCCTCTTTTGCCATTCCGTTTGGTATTCCCCCATACCTAGCGTGACAGACGGACACTACTGAACCGAGGAAAAATGGAGTCCGGAGTAACTTTGCTGCCTAATTAGTGAATGGATTCATGGGGGTTTCACCTGAATCATGTATATCAGTGATGTAGATTGAATCTCACATACATGTGCTCACCATAGAGTACAGGATAAAAGTGAATTAATCAAAAATGTTCTGTACCCTAAATTGCCGCCAAATAACATTCAACTCAACCCACAAAAAACAAAGTCCCCACTCAGGTTCATCATCTGTTAAGGCCCCTTTACACACTGCAACATCGTTAGCGATATCGCTGTAACGTCACCGGTTTTGTGACGTAATAGCGACCTCCCAAGCGACATTGCAGTGTGTGACACGCATCAGTGACCTGGCCCCCGCTGTGAGGTCGTTGATCGCTACAAGTCGTTCAGGATCATTCTTTGGTCCTTTGTTTCCCGCTGCACAGCATGTATCGGTGTGTTTGACACTGTTAGAATGACATCGTTAGCGACCCAGCCCATAGGCGTTCAAGCGTTCCCTTTCCAGCAAGGTTGTTCTGCAGGTCCGTATCACTGCTGCGTCGTTGGCTAGGTCTGCCTGTTTGACAGCTCACCAGCAACTGTTAGAGACTTTCCAGCGATCCCGGCCAGGTCAAGATTGCTGGTGGGATTGCTAGAAAGTCTCAGTGTGTAAAGGGGCCTTTAGAATATATATCTAGGGCTACCATGATACTGGTAGCACAAAGGTTCTGGAAAACAGAATATTTAATTTCCTTTTTTGAACAATTTTTAACTTTACTTAGACTTTTCTAACTTCACTCCATTTATGGAGGACAATGACTTCCATCTTTGTGTACCACTAAGTATATATGCCAATCAATAATTTTAGTTCACAACTATTGTGGCTGGCAAAAAGTAAAAAAAAACAAAAAAAAACAAAAAATCTTGATAGAAGACAAGAAAACAATGGCTTACAATTAATGATAAACTGATCAAAAAGAATCTACAATCCACAATATTCCACATGGCTGTAGATAATTGTCAGCGGCATGGTTGATAAGATACACATCTCCATCGAGACCAACTACCGCTCTTTTCCCACCTGCAACATCTCTCATATCAAAAACATATTTTAAAACCATAACCTTTTATTTTATTAGCACAATGCATTTTACACTGATAATTAAGTTGCTAGCAGTCCTTTGTAAACATGTATAGATCTACAGCAACGTGTCCTGATATCTTCTGTACACACCTACCATTATAAGAATATGGAGGTGGTATATTTAAGTTGTCAGAATAGAAAAAAAAAATACCCGGTGGCTGTCAGTGTGTTGGAGGAGCTGAAAAGCAGATGTCACATTGTATTGGATGGGAAAAGCATAGAATCTTCTCCATTGTTTGCTTTATTCTAGACAAAGAGGCCATCTTTGAAAAACGATAGGCAAGATTATAGTGTCATGCTATAAATGTAGAGTACATTTTTGTCACCATTGTTAAGGCACAACATGGATGAAAATAATAAGACAGGACTCTTTGAACAGCAGGTACAATATATATTTATATATATATAGATATATATATGCATATAAGTTCAGAAGAGCAGCAGCACAGCTTTAATTAATGAGTGCAAAACTCCTTCAAGGAGAATGGCAATGCCACCTATCATAGATATGAAGAACCCAAAAAGGAGTAACCACACTGCTAAAAACAGAAAACTGAAATATAGTTGGTGTTCGTGAAATAGGCTATCCTTACTTTTTACTAATTTGGATGTGCTGCCTCACTTTTTGGATTATATATATGATATACTGTGTATACAGTACAGACCAAAGGTTTGGACACACCTTCTCATCTCTAGAACAACTATTAAGAGGAGAATTTGTGCAGCAGGCCTTCATGGTAAAATAGCTGCTAGGAAACCACTGCTAAGGACAGGCAACAAGCAGAAGAGACTTGTTTGGGCTAAAGAACACAAGGAATGGACATTTGACCAGTAGAAATCTGTGCTTTGGTCTGATGAGTCCAAATTTGAGATCTTTGGATCCAACCACCTTGTCTTTGTAGAAAAGGTGAACGGATGGACTCTACATGCCTGGTTCCCACCATGAAGCATGGAGGAGGAGGTGTGATGGTGTGGGGGTGCTTTGCTGGTGACATTGTTGGGGATTTATTCAAAATTGAAGGCATACAGAACCAGCATGGCTACCACAGCATCTTGCAGCGGCATGCTATTCCATCCAGTTTGCGTTTAGTTGTACCATAATTTATTTTCAACAGGACAATGAACCCAAACACACCTCCAGGCTGTGTAAGGGCTATTTGACTAAGAAGGAGAGTGATGGGGTACTACGCCAGATGACCTGGCCTCCACAATCACCAGACCTGAACCCATTCGAGATGGTTTGGGGTGAGCTGGACCGCAGAGTGAAGGCAAAAGGGCCAACAAGTGCTAAGCATCTCTGGGAACTCCTTCAAGACTGTTGGAAGACCATTTCCGGTGACTACCTATTGAAGCTCATCAAGAGAATGCCAAGAGTGTGCAAAGCAGTATTGATAGCAAAAGGTGGCTACTTTGAAGAACCTAGAATATAAGACATATTTTGAGTTGTTTCACACTTTTTTAAGTATTTCATTCCACATGTTTTAATTCATAGTTTTGGTGCCTTCAATGTGAATCTACAATTTTTAGAGCCACGAAAATAAAGAAAACTCTTTGAGACCCACAACACACATCGGTTTAATTTGTACGTGTGCGGTACGTATTTCCACGTACCGGAGACACGTACACACGGAGACCCATGTTATTCAATGGTAGATGGCACACACACGTAAAATCACACGGAACGTGTGACCGTGTGGTAAGTACGTGTGTGCGCTTTTCTACACGGACGACATGTCCGTTTTTGGCCGGCAGCACGCAGGCACGGACCGACTTTAGTCTATGGGTCCGTGCCTGCACGTACCACACACGAAGTATGTCCGTGTTCAGCACGTTTCGTGCGTGTGCGTTTTTACACTAGCGATCTTTTCTTTTGTTTTTTTTAAATTAAAGTCAGTATACTTACCTTTTTTTCTGCTGTTCTCAGTCATACTTACATTGGCGCTCGTTTTTTTTCTTCCCCTGGCTCATACCGCTCCCCGATCACCAGCGCGGCGAGGAACAGCTGTGCAGAGAATACGCGGCAACAATTACTTTGAATATGCCGGCCGCTCATTAATCAATCTCGTATTCCCTGCTTTCCCCGCCCACCGGCACCTGTGATTGGTTGCAGTCAGACACGCCCCCCACGCTGAGTGACAGCTGTCTCACTGCACCCAATCACAGCAGCCGGTGGGCATGTCTATACTGTGCAGTAAAATAAATAAATAAATAATTAAAAAAAACGGAGTGCGGTCCCCCCCAATTTTAATACCAGCCAGATAAAGCCATACGGCTGAAGGCTGGTATTCTCAGGATGGGGAGCCCCACGTTATTGGGAGCCACCCAGCCTAACAATATCAGTCAGCAGCCGCCCAGAATTGCCGCATACATTATATGCGACAGTTCTGGGACTGTACCCGGCTCTTCCCGATTTGCCCTGGTGCATTGGCAAATCGGGGTAATAAGGATTTTTTGGCAGCCCATAGCTGCCAATAAGTCCTAGATTACTCATGTCAGGCGTCTCCCCGAGATACCTTCCATGATTAATCTGTAAATTACAGTAAATAAACACACACACGAACAATCGTTTATTAGAAAAAAAAACACTAACAAATTGCCTTGTTCACTAATTTAATAAGCCGGAAAAAGCCCTCCATGTCCGGCGTACTCCAGCATGGTCCAGCGTCACTTCCAGCTCTGCTGCATGGAGGTGACCGGAGCTGCAGAAGACACAGCCGCTCCTGTCAGCTCCACGCAGCTAATGAAGTGAATAGCGCGAATAGAGTGGGAAACATATTCAAAGTTAAATATTTTTTTTACTTGGATTTAGCGTTATAGATCTTTTTTCTAAATGCTCATCAGAAACCCATGAATGTATCATTAGAGTGCAGATTGGTGGAGGTAAGAGTTCTGTTAGTAGAATTTGTACCTATCAGACATTTATTGTATACTAGAAGGTGGCCCGATTCTACGCATCGGGTATTCTAGAATTTACGTATTGTGTAGTTAATGTATGATTTTTGTTATATATATATATATATATATATATATGTTGTCTGGGTGTGGCGGGGGTGAGAGCGGTGTTGTTTGTGTGTTGCGTTGTGTGTGTTGCGTTGTTTGTGGAGCGCTGTGTGTCTGTAGCGTTGCGTGTGTGTGTTGCGCGGTTTGTGTGGGTGTGGGATGTGTGTGTGTTTTGGGGGGAGGTATGTTTTGTGCAATGTGTGTGTTGTGCAGTATGTGCGTATATTTGTGTGTGCCGCGGTCTTTGTGTGTTGGGTGTTGTGTGTGTGCGGCGTTGTCTGTGTGTGGGGGTGTCTGTGTAGGGCGGTGTTTGTGGTTCCCAGTGTGTGTGTGGTGTGGTGTGTTGTGCAGTGCGTGTGTGGCGGTGTGTGTGTGTTTTGGGGGGACGTGTGCACCCCCCATCGTGCTCTATCCCCCATGCTGCGCACCCCCCATCGTGCTCCATCCCCCATGCTGCGCATCCCCCATCGTGCTACATCCCCCATGCTGCGCACCCCCCATCGTGCTCCATCCCCCATGCTGCGCACCCCCCATCGTGCTCCATCCCCCATGCTGCGCACCCCCCATCGTGCTCCATCCCCCATGCTGCGCACCCCCCATCGTGCTCCATCCCCCATGCTGCGCACTCCCCATCGTGCTCCATCCCCCATGCTGCGCACTCCCCATCGTGCTCCATCCCCCATGCTGTGCACCCCCCATCGTGCTCCACAGTCACATATCAGACAGTATACACGCACACATCTGATCGCATACACTCACACCCCACTTCTGCCTGTGCCCTCCTGTGTGCGGTCCCAGCAGCTGTGCTGCATGCAGTGCTCCTCTGCCTTCTGCCGACACGCACACACCCGATCGCATACACGCACACACCCGATCGCATACACGCACACACACATTGACGATATTGCACATACGCGCTCACACTCACAACATCCAGAGATACCACATGCTTCTGGCCATGTGATCCTCCCGCAGGTCCTGGTAGGTCACTGCACGCACAGTATCGCCGCCGAGAAGCAAGCGATATCACTGGATGTTGTGAGTGTGTGGATGCGATCTGATGTGTGTGTGAGGTGTGTGTGAGAGTGAGTGTGATCTGGTGTGTGTGTGTGTCTGTTCTTATGTGTGTGCATGTGTGTGTGTTCCGCCGCTGCAGGACCTTGATGCGCTCACCTGGGACCCGGTGTACACTGGTAACTATGCTACACAATATTACTCGATGTGTACCATGGTTACCAGCGTAGCCCGCCCCCCCCTCGCACGGGAGCCCACACCAGCGTATGCCGGCAACCCCAGCAATGCGAGGGTATGTGTCGGCTGGGTTGGCGGCATACGCTGATGTGGGCTCCCGGGGGTACAGCACTGGGAGTTGGGGCTCCGTGTTGGTTCGGGGAATGCGTGCGGGGGGGCGGGGCCAGAGCAAGCATGCAATGCGTTAGGGGGGCGGGGCGTGGCCGAGTTGCCAATACATGCAGGGGGCCGGGGCGAGAGGCCAATCAGTGTGGGGGACAGAGCCTGGGCGAGCGGCCAATCCGTGCGGGGGGCAGAGCAGAGGCGAGCGACCAATGAGAGCGTGCAATGCGTGAGGGGAGCGGGGCGTGGCCGAGTTGCCAATGCGTGCAGGGGGCCGGGGCGAGAGGCCAATCCATGTGGGGGGCGGAGCCTGGGCAAGCGGCCAATCCGTGCGGGGGGCGGAGCCGAGGCGAGGCGAGTGGCCAATGAGACGCTTGTCGCGGTAAGGACACAATTTTGGAGCAAGACAGACAGACAGACAGACAGAATAAGGCAATTATATACAGTTAGGTCCAGAAATATTTGGACAGTGACACAAGTTTTGTTATTTTAGCTGTTTACAAAAACATGTTCAGAAATACAATTATATATATAATATGGGCTGAAAGTGCACACTCCCAGCTGCAATATGAGAGTTTTCACATCCAAATCGGAGAAAGGGTTTAGGAATCATAGCTCTGTAATGCATAGCCTCCTCTTTTTAAAGGGACCAAAAGTAATTGGACAAGGGACTCTAAGGGCTGCAATTAACTCTGAAGGCGTCTCCCTCGTTAACCTGTAATCAATGAAGTAGTTAAAAGGTCTGGGGTTGATTACAGGTGTGTGGTTTTGCATTTGGAAGCTGTTGCTGTGACCAGACAACATGCGGTCTAAGGAACTCTCAATTGAGGTGAAGCAGAACATCCTGAGGCTGAAAAAAAAGAAAAAATCCATCAGAGAGATAGCAGACATGCTTGGAGTAGCAAAATCAACAGTCGGATACATTCTGAGAAAAAAGGAATTGACTGGTGAGCTTGGGAACTCAAAAAGGCCTGGGCGTCCACGGATGACAACAGTGGTGGATGATCGCCGCATACTTTCTTTGGTGAAGAAGAACCCGTTCACAACATCAACTGAAGTCCAGAACACTCTCAGTGAAGTAGGTGTATCTGTCTCTAAGTCAACAGTAAAGAGAAGACTCCATGAAAGTAAATACAAAGGGTTCACATCTAGATGCAAACCATTCATCAATTCCAAAAATAGACAGGCCAGAGTTAAATTTGCTGAAAAACACCTCATGAAGCCAGCTCAGTTCTGGAAAAGTATTCTATGGACAGATGAGACAAAGATCAACCTGTACCAGAATGATGAGAAGAAAAAAGTTTGGAGAAGAAAGGGAACGGCACATGATCCAAGTCACACCACATCCTCTGTAAAACATGGTGGAGGCAACGTGATGGCATGGCCATGCATGGCTTTCAATGGCACTGGGTCACTTGTGTTTATTGATGACATAACAGCAGACAAGAGTAGCCGGATGAATTCTGAAGTGTACCGGGATATACTTTCAGCCCAGATTCAGCCAAATGCCGCAAAGTTGATCGGACGGCACTTCATAGTATAGATGGACAATGACCCCAAGCATACAGCCAAAGCTACCCAGGAGTTCATGAGTGCAAAAAAGTGGACCATTCTGCAATGGCCAAGTCAATCACCAGATCTTAACCCAATTGAGCATACATTTCACTTGCTCAAATCCAGACTTAAGACGGAAAGACCCATAAACAAGCAAGACCTGAAGGCTGCGGCTGTAAAGGCCTGGCAAAGCATTAAGAAGGAGGAAACCCAGAGTTTGGTGATGTCCATGGGTTCCAGACTTAAGGCAGTGATTGCCTCCAAAGGATTCGCAACAAAATATTGAAAATAAAAATATTTTGTTTGGGTTTGGTTTATTTGTCCAATTACTTTTGACCTCCTAAAATGTGGAGTGTTTGTAAAGAAATGTGTACAATTCCTACAATTTCTATCAGATATTTTTGTTCAAACCTTCAAATTAAACGTTACAATCTGCACTTGAATTCTGTTGTAGAGGTTTCATTTCAAATCCAATGTGGTGGCATGCAGAGCCCAACTCGCGAAAATTGTGTCACTGTCCAAATATTTCTGGACCTAACTGTATATAGATAACGTTGATACGCCATAAATGTAACCCTTTTAATTTTGGCTACCATTACTCCCTTTGGAAATAGGGAATTCCATAATTTAACTGCTCTAACAGTAAAGAACCCTTTCCTATCCTGTTATTTTGCTTCTGTTAGGATCACTCTATACCTGGTGGGTTCAAGCCAATTTCTTTTAACTAGCGCTATTTATTTTAATACTATCAATTTATTGATAGTCTGGACTATCTTCTGATTTGTTTCATAAGACTGTATTATGGAAGGTTTAGTATTACTTTTTATGTCTCTTTAGATTTTTTAACTCCTTTACTATACAACGATTTTCCATTTTTCATTTTCGATTTTTCCACCCCTTCTTCTAAAAGTCAGAATTTTTTAATTTTTGTGTCAATATAGCCATATGAGGGCTTGTTTTTTGCATGACCAATTGTACTTTTGAATGAATTCATTCATTCTGCCACATAGTGTACTGGAAAACAGGAAAAATTCCAAGTGAAATTGCAAAAAAAAGTTCAATTGCACAATTGTTTTTGTTTTTACTTCCCATGTTCACTATATGTAAAACTAACCAGGGAGTATGATTTCCCAGATCAGTATGAGTTTGTAGATATAAAAACATGTATCGTTTTACTTTTATCTAAGTGGTGAAAAAAAATTCAGAAGGTGTTAAAAAAAAAAAAAAAAAATTCCGCTTGTGTCTCCATTTCCTGAGACCCGTAGCATTCTCATTTTTGGGGATTTGGGGCTGACTTAAGGGGGCTTTACAAGCAATGACATCGCTAACTAGATGTCGTTGGGGTCATGGAATTCGTTAGAGACGTTGTTGCGTGTGAAACGTACGAACGACCGCTAACGATAAAAATTACTCACCTAATCGTTGATCGTTGACACATCGTTCTAATCTCAAATATTGTTGCTGTTGCAGGACGCAGGTAGTTCATCGTTCCTGCGGTAGCACAGATCGCTCTGTGTGACACCACAGGAACGAGGAACAACACCGTACCTGCGGCCGCCGCCAATGAGGAAGGAAGGAGGTGGGCGGGATGTTACGGCTGCTCTCCGCCCCTCTGCTTCTATTGGGCGGCTGCCGTGTGACGTCGCGGTGACGCCACATGAACCGCCCCCTTAGAAAGGAGGCGGTTTGCCGGCCACAGTGACGTTGCTAGGAAGGTAAGTATGTGTGACGGTGTTAGCAATGTTGTGTACCACGGGAAGATTTGCCCATGACGCACAACCGTCGGGGCCGGGTGCTTTCACCAGCGACATCGCTAGCGATGTCGCTGTGTGTAAAGTGGCCTTCAGAGCTTCCTTTTTGCACCTTGAGAGGATGTTTTTCATCATACACTTTTTGGGTAGTTAAGACATTTTGATTGCCTGCTATTGGCATAATTCTGGCGTTTTGATTTTTTTCTTGCTATACCATTTACTAATCTGAATAATGGATCTTATATTTTAATAGGTCGGGCAATTCTGAACTTGCTGATACCAAATATGTGTATTTTTGATTATTTTTGTTTTATTTTTTATTGGGGTAAAGGGGGGGTGATTTGAACTTTTAGCTTTGTTTTTATTTTTTTTCTATTTTATAAAACGTTTTGTTTACATTTTATGCTTGTACTATCCGATGGCTTCTGCTGTTCACAGCGATACTACAGCATCACTCTGAACATCAGACATGATGTCCTTCTGTGAATGCCGGCATTTTGCCAGCCTTCACAGGAAGTGAGTCATGACAGTGATAGCAGATCAGGAACAAAGTAGATGTGGAACTGTTACTCCGCTGTTGAAAATATTACATAAATCTAGGAAAGATTGAATGAAGATTTCGAAGTGTTTCCATCAGGAAATCTACCGATATAACCATTGGCTATATCAGTGGATCTCCTGATGAAGAAGTGGGTAGACACTTCAAAATGTGTTGAATAAAACTACCTTCATTCAATCTTTTCTGGATTTATATCATATCTTCAGTAGCGCAGTAACAGTTCCACATCTTTGTTCCTTATCTGCTTAGGCTTTTTAAGAGCGTGGACTCCGCAGCAGCTGATTACATACTTGAACTCTGGTTGCGTGACACACAACCCTATAAGGTGAGAACATTCCTTTATCACTTTTAGGCTGGACTCACACGAACATATGAAAAAACAGTCCCATTCTTGTTTGCGAGAGTAGGACAATCACTTTTCATCAGTGTGCTGTCAGTGTGCAATCTGTTTTTTTCCTCAGCAGTTGTTACTGATTTATAGTCATGTACAGGAGCATTTACAGTGTTCTGTGCTACATGATAGAATTGTATTTAGGAAACGGATGTCACTAGGATGGTCCATGTGCCGTCCGTGTGACATCCGTTTTTTCCTCGCACCCATTAACTTGTATTAGTGAGTCTTGGACGTATTCTGGATCAAATCGCAGCATTTTGTGACTTTTCTCTCATCCAGAATCTGGACGCAAGAAAAGCTGACCATCTGCTCTCCCTCATTGAGTAACATTGGTACGAATGCAATGCGAGATTTTCTCGCATTGCATTCGTTCGTTTTTAACGCTCGTGTGAACGCTCCCTTAAATGTAAGTTGGGTAAGACCCTATTGTGCTTTTTCCCTAACAGCTTTTACGACAGCGATATGGGTCATCAGCTGACCCCACCCTGTCATGACAACCCATTGGTGCCCTGTCATTGTGTCACGGGCCACCGATGGTGTCGGGGAATGGCATGATCCATGCCGGAGCACATTAGATCGCATTGTCAGGGTATGACAGCACGATCTAAGGTGTTAGCAGTACATGTCTGCAGATCGGGCGGCACGGTGGCTCAGTGGTTAGCACTTCAGCCTTGCAGCGCTGGGGTCCTGGGTTTGAATCCCACCAAGGACACCATCTGCAAGGAGTTTGTATGTTCTCCCCGTGTTTGCGTGGGTTTCCTCCTGGTTCTCCGGTTTCCTCCCACACTCCAAAAAGACATACAGATAGGGAATTTAGATTGTGAGCCCCAATAGGGACAGTCCTCCTGATGTATGTAAAGCGCTGCGGAATTAATAGCGCTATATAAAAATAAAGATTTATTTTATTTTTTTATTTATCAACAGACATGTTCAAGAAATAATGCGGCTTTCCCATTAACAGGAAGAGATGACCTAGGACTGATAGCTATGTCTTAGGCGGGCTTTGCACGTTGCGACATCGCAAGCTGATGCTGCGATTTCGCACGTGATAGTCCCCGCCCCCGTCGCAGGTACGGTACGTTGTGATAGCTGGCGTAGCGAAAATTATCGCTACGCCAGCTTCACATGAACTCACCTGCTCTGCGACCGTCGCTCTGGCCGGCGACCCACCTCCTTGTTAAGGGGGCGGGTCGTGCGGCGTCACTGCGACGTCACATGGCAGGCGGCCAATCGGAGCGGAGGGGCGGAGATGAGTGGGATGTAAACATCCCGCCCACCTCCTTCCTTCCGCATATTCTACGGAAGCTGCGGTGACGCTGGTAGGAGATGTTCCTCGCTCCTGCGGCTTCATACACAGCGATGTGTGCTGCCACAGGAACGAGGAACAACATCGGACTGTCGCGTCAGCGTAATTATGGATTACGCCGACGCTGCACAGATACGATTACGACGCTTTTGCGCTCGTTAATCGTATCATCGAGCCTTTACACACTACGATGTCGCATGCGATGCCGGAAGTACGTCATTTTCAATTTGACCCCACCGACATCGCACCTGCGATGTTGTAGTGTGCAAAGCCCGCCTTAGGCTATAAAGGGGCTAATGCATCCCTCCATATTAAAAGTTAAGTTTTATTAAACTATGACTACTGCTAGTTGGTAGATCAATGTGAGGAGCACATGGCTAAGATTTACTTATATTCCTGTCTTTCATCCACTATCTAACTACATCAGATGGCTGGATTTCCCAAAACATTGGTGAATTAGAATGTCAAAATCATGCTCATTTTTACTATACAGAATATTTGTAATATATTTCTAGATACAAGAACATAGCTTTTCTATAGACCTAAAGGAAGCCTAAATAGAATGCCATGAAAATTGCCTCATAGATGCCTTAGGTGTTTAGTCCTTTGTGGAAAAAACAGCACAAGAGAAACTGAATCCATCATGAGCATTATTTTATGAGCATTATTTTGCTAAAAAAGACACTCTAAACTATATAAATATTATAAACTCCATCTTTTGCTTAAAAAGATATGTTTATTAATTCACAATTTTTAACCCCTTCACCCTTGGGCGATTTTCTGTTTTTCTGTGTTTTTTTTCACTCCCCTTCTTCCAAGAGCTGTAACTTTTTTATTTTTCTGTCAATCTTGCCATATGAGGGCTTATTTTTTACAGGACGAGTTGTACTTTTAAATGAAATCAGGAGTTTTACCATACAGTGTACTGTAAAATGGCAAAAAAAATTCCAAGTGCGGAAAAATTTCAAAAACAGTGCACCATTGTTTTTGGGATATTTTATTCACCATGTTCAATATATGGTGAAACTGATATATCGGTGTGATGCCACAGGTCAGTGTGTGTTCGTAGTCACCAAACATGTATAGGTTTATCTTTATGTAAGGGGTTAAAAAAAATTCACAACCTTGTCCAAAAAAAGTGATCCACTTTTTGCGCCATTTTCTGAAACGGGATCTGGAGCTCAGTGATGGCTTATTTTTTTGCATCTCACGCTGATGTTTATAACGGTACCATTTTTGCGCAGATGCTACGTTTTGATCGCTTGTTATTGCATTTTGCGCAAAATTTGTGGTGACCAAAAAAATGTTGGTGTTTGGAGGTTTTTTTGCAGCTACACAGTTTACCAATCAGGTAAACTGATTTTATATTTTGATAGATCGGGTTTTTCTTAACACGGCAATACCAAATATGTGTACATTTTTTTTTTAACCCTTTAATGTGCAGTGGGGCAAAGGGGGAGGGGTTGAACGTTTAGGGTTTTTTTTATTTTTTTTAATTTTATAAAACTTTTTTTTAAATTTTATTTATTATACATGTCCCCCTAGGGAAGTATAAGGATCAGCAGTCTGATTGCTTTGTTAATTTCTGTGGATCACAGCTGCACAGCTGAGATCTGCAGAAATGCTGCTCTCCTCTCACACACGGCACTTTGCCGGCAGTGAGAGGAAGGGACTCATGATAGTTACAGGAGTCATCATATGACTCTGTGCTACCGTGGTAACCATCGACTCCACGTGATCACGTCACATAACTTTCGATGGCTGCCGGCGTGTATGAGGTTACCGCGTCGGGCATGTACATAGGGCTGTCACAGTTTGACAGCCCAATGTAAGGGGTTAACAGGTACAGGTGGATCGTTGATCCACTCGTGCTTAGGAGGCACACATGTCAGCTGTTCAAATCAGCTAGCAGACGGAGGGGATTACCCTGACACAAACCATGACGTACCCAGTTCGTCAGGTGTCATGAAAAGGTTAAAAGATATAAAACACCCCAAAAAATACACCAAAAAAACGGTAAATATAGCAAAAGAGTATTCAAAGTACCTACTATATATCAAGATTAGTATACAGTGCCTTGCAAAAGCATTCGGCCCCCTTGAGTTTTTCAACTTTTTCCACATTTCAGGCTTCAAACATAAAGATAAAAATGTTGATGTTATGGTGAAGAATCAACAACAAGTGGGACACAATTGTGAAGTTGAACGAAATTTATTGCTTATTTTAAACTTTTTTAAAAAATAAATAACTGAAAAGTGGGGCGTGCAATATTATTCATCCCCTTTACTTTCAGTGCAGCAAACTCACTCCAGAAGTTCACTGAGGATCTCTGAATGATCCAGTGTTGTCCTAAATGACTGATGATGATAAATATAATCCACCTGTGTGTAATCAAGTCTCCGTATAAATGCTCCTGCTCTGTGATAGTCTCAGTGTTCTGTTTAAAGCACAGATAGCATCACGAAGACCAAGGAACACAACAGGCAGGTCCATGATACTGTTGTGGAGAAGTTAAAAGCCGGATTTGGTTACAAAAAAGATTTCCAAAACTTTCAAAAACCCAAGTAGCACTGTGCAAGTGATCATATTGAAATGGAAGGAGTATCATACCACTGCAAATCTATCAACACCTGGCCATCCATCCAAACTTTCATCTCAAACAAGGAGAAGACTGATCAGAGATGCAGCCAAGAGTTCCATGATCACTCTGGATGAACTACAGAGATCTACAGCTGAGGTGGGATAGTCTGTCCATAGGACAACAATCAGTCGTACACTGCACAAATCTGGCCTTTATGGAAGGGTGGCAAGGAGAAAGCCATTTCTCAAAGCTATCCATAAAAAGTGTTGTTTAAAGTTTGCCAAAAGCCAACTGGGAGACACACCAAACATGTGGAAGAAGGTGCTCTGGTCAGTTGAAACCAAAATCGAACTATTTGGGCACAATGCCAAACGATATATGTTTGGCATAAAAGCAACACAGCTCATCACCCTCAACATACCATCCCCACTGTCAAACATGGTGGTGGCAGCATCATGGTTTTGGCCTTCTTTTCTTCAGCAGGGACAGGGAAGATGGTTAAAATTGATGGGAAGATGGATGGAGCCAAATACAGGACCATTCCTGAAGAAAACCTGTTGGAGTCTGCAAAAGACCTGAGACTGGGACAGAGATTTGTCTTCAAACAAGACAATGATCCAAAGCATAAAGCAAAATCCACAATGGAATGGTTCACAAATAAACGCATCCAGGTGTTAGAATGGCCAAGTCAAAGTCCAGACCTGAACCCAATCGAGAATCTGCATAAAGAGCTGAAAACTGCTGTTCACAAACGCTCTCCATCCAACCTCACTCAGCTCCAGCTGTTTGCAAAGGAAGAATGGGCAAGAATTTCAGTCTCTCGATGTGCAAAACTGATAGACACATACCCCAAGCGACTTAAAGGGGACGAATAATATTGCATGCCCCAATTTTCAGTTATTTAATTTTTTTAAAAAGTTTAAAATAAGCAAAAATATTGTTCACCCTCCCAATTGTGCCCCACTTATTGTTGATTCCTCACCATAAGATTATTTTTTTTTTCTTTATGTTTGAAGCCTGAAATGTGGGAAAAGGTTTAAAAATTCAAGGGAGCTGAATACTTTCGCAAGGCATTATACTTATGGTTGGCTGTCCAGCTCACCATACTCTTACCCTTATCCAAAAGGAACCTACCTATCACCAGAGGAACACTCTAAAGTTAAATGGTGCCCCATTCCACAGACGCTATCCCTTTGTCTGATCCTAGTGGCCCCTAATCCTTAATCCACAGATGGAAAAAATATAAGAGGTACTTTGGATACTTTTTTGCTATATTTAGTGTTTTTTTGGGGGAGGGGGATTTGGGTGTTTTATTTCTTTAAAAAATTGTGCATTAAAAAACTAATGTATTTTGAAGCAAAATCTGGGGTTTATATTATTTATATAGTTTGGAAAAAGGACCTTAGTAGTGATGAGCGAGCATGCTTGTCACTACTCGGTACTCGCACGAGTATCACTGTACTCGGGCTGCTCGGCGGGGACCGAGTAATCTCGCGATACTCGTGCTTTACTCGTGGTCTTCATTTCTGCATGTTGGCGCTCTTTTGAGAGCCAGCCCTCATGCAGGGATTGGCTGGCAGACCACTGCAATGCCACAGCCCTGTTAGTTGTGGAATTGCAGTGATTGGCCGGCCTGCACAGCGTCACCGAGCCTTTATATAGGCCGGCGCGCTGTGCTCTGCTCACAGCTATTCTGACAGTGAGTGTAGGGAGAGTGTCGCTGATTCAGGGAAAGCTTTGCGGCCCTTTATAGCTTTTTCAGTTGCAGGGCTGCAAACAGTGTGACCAAAAGTCCTTCTCAGGACTATTCTAGTTGTATACAGGCAGGCAGGGTATAGCCAGGTCGGCGTACAGTAGCAGAGTCCTTCTCAGGACTATTGTTGCTATATACAGGCAGGGTATAGCCAGGTCTGAATACAGGCTAGTGACCAAAAGAGTCCTTGTCAGGACTATTGTAGCAGTATACAGGCAGGCAGGCAGGCAGGGTAGTGGTGACCGTATACCAGCCTTCATATCTGGGGCTGGTGTACACAGTGTAAAACAGTCCAGATAGTGTCTGACTTGTCTGTACTGTAATTGTCGCTCCCCAAAAAAACCTGTTAGGTTATTATTGCGTCCGTGCTTGGTTTTTAAAACCGCACGTGTGTGCCTGTTGGTGGCAGCGTACAGGTGCACTGGTGTGCGTTTACCAAACTATTATATAACGCACAAGTGTAGTGTATAATACACGTCAGTCAGCAGTGGCTGATAGTGTCAGAGTTCTTAATTTTTGCTCCTAAAACCTGTGTTAGGTTATTATTGCGTCCGTGCTTGGTTTTTAAAACCGCACGTGTGTGCCTGTTGGTGGCAGCGTACAGGTGCACTGGTGTGCGTTTACCAAACTATTATATAACGCACAAGTGTAGTGTATAATACACGTCAGTCAGCAGTGGCTGATAGTGTCAGAGTTCTTAATTTTTGCTCCTAAAACCTGTGTTAGGTTATTATTGCATCCGTGCTTGGTTTTTAAAACCGCACGTGTGTGCCTGTTGGTGGCAGCGTACAGGTGCACTGGTGTGCGTTTACCAAACTATTATATAACGCACAAGTGTAGTGTATAATACACGTCAGTCAGCAGTGGCTGATAGTGTCAGAGTTCTTAATTTTTGCTCCTAAAACCTGTGTTAGGTTATTATTGCGTCCGTGCTTGGTTTTTAAAACCGCACGTGTGTGCCTGTTGGTGGCAGCGTACAGGTGCACTGGTGTGCGTTTACCAAACTATTATATAACGCACAAGTGTAGTGTATAATACACGTCAGTCAGCAGTGGCTGATAGTGTCAGAGTTCTTAATTTTTGCTCCTAAAACCTGTGTTAGGTTCTTAGTGCGTCCGTGCTTGCATTTAAAAACCGCACGTGTGTGCCTGTCGGTGGCAGCGTACAGGTGCACTTGTGTGCAATTTCCAGAAACTTTGATATAACGCACAAGTAGTGAATATACACGTCAGCAGTGCACAGCATTGCAAAATGCGCAAGGGCATTGGCAAGGAACAAGGAAGTGGACGTGATGGTGGTGCAGGCAGAGGCCGAGGTCGTGGGCAAGCTCTAATTTCGCCACAACAAAGGGCCACATCTAGTCGCTCGCACGTCCTGTCCCAAATTCTTGGGGACCGCAGCAGTACACCGCTCTTGAACCAAGACCAGTGTCAACAGGTTGTTAGTTGGATAGCGGATAATGCTTCCAGTCAGATTGGCACCACCACAAACACTCTGTCTTCCACACGGTCAAGTGTCAGTAGCCGTGATACTGCACCGCACATTTCTGAACCTGATCCTCCTTCCTACCACCAGGCTGAGTACACGTCCTCCTCGGACATTAATGATCCCACACTTGGACACTCGGAAGAGCTGTTCACGTTTCCATTCACACATTCTGGCCTCTCGCCAGCTCATATTGAAGTGGGTCATGAGGAGATCGTCTGTACAGATGGCCAAATATTTGAGCAGCCACGTTCTCACGAAGTTGGCAACGTGTCTCAACAAGTGGTGGACGATGATGAGACACAATTGTCAGCAAGTCAGGAGGAGGAGCAGGGTGCGGAAGAGGAAGACGACGTGGTGGATGATCCAGTAACTGACCCAACCTGGCAGGAGGATATGCAGAGCGAGGACAGCAGTGCACAGGGGGAGGGAGGCGTAGCATCACAACAGGCAGTAAGAAGCAGGGTGGTGGCCCCAGGCAGAAGTCAGGCAACCGTTCCCCGGAACAACACGACGACACAAGGTGCCTGTACAAATGTTAGGTCTTCACGAGTCTGGCAGTTTTTTAAGTTGGATCCAGATGATTCAAAAAAGGCCATTTGCAACACCTGCCGTGCCAGCATCAGCAGGGGTACCAAAACTAGCAGCCTGACCACCACCAGCATGATCAGGCACATGTCAGCCAAGCACCCGACTTTGTGGGAAGTACAACAGAGTCGAGGAGCAGTGCTTGCTGATGTCACTGCTACGTCTTCGCTGGTTGTGCATGCGAGCCAATCCTCTGTCCATGCTGCCTGCGAACAAGCCTCCTCCACTCCTGCACCTGCAGTTGCCTACGCAGAAAGAACACCATCATCAAGCACGTCCTTGTCCCAGCGCAGCGTTCAGTTATCCATTCAGCAAACCTTTGAACGCAGGCGCAAATACACTGCCAACACCCCACATGCCACAGTTCTAAATGCTAACATTTCGCGACTGCTTGCGCTGGAAATGTTGCCTTTTAGGCTGGTGGGGACAGAAGCATTCCGTGACCTGATGGCGGCAGCTGTCCCACGTTACTCGGTCCCCAGCCGCCACTATTTCTCCCGGTGTGCCGTCCCCGCGTTGCATAACCACGTGTCACAAAACATCACACGTGCCCTGAACAACGCTGTTTCACCCAAGGTCCACCTAACCACAGACACGTGGACAAGTGCTTGTGGGCAAGGCCGCTACATCTCGTTGACGGCACACTGGGTTAATATTGTGGAAGCTGGGACCCAGTCTGAGCGAGGGACGGAACACGTCCTTCCCACACCAAGGTTTGCAGGCCCTACCTCAGTCAGTGTTTCACCCACACTCTACAGCTCCGGAATGTCATGCTCTTCAGCCTCCTCCTCCTCCTGCGCATCCTCATCCACTGTGCCCTCCACACCAGTCACAAGCTGGAAGCACTGCAGCACTGCCTCGGCGAAGCGGCAACAGGCTGTGCTGAAGCTAATCTGCATAGGTGACAAACCCCACAATGCAGAAGAGCTGTGGACAGCTCTGAAACAGCAGGCAGATCACTGGCTCACACCTCTGAACCTAAAGCCAGGAAAGGTCGTTTGTGACAATGGCCGGAACCTGGTGGCGGCTTTGAGGCGAGGCCAGCTGACACATGTTCCATGCGTGGCCCATGTGCTCAACCTCGTGGTTCAGCGGTTTATAAAGTCATACCCAGAGCTGTCTGATCTGCTGGTAAAAGTTCGCCGCCTGTCTGCACATTTTCGAAAGTCACCTACTGCTTCAGCCGGCCTTGCCGGCTTTCAGCGCCGTTTGCATCTTCCGGCTCACAGACTGGTGTGTGATGTCCCCACGCGTTGGAATTCAACTCTGCACATGTTGGTCAGGATATGTGAGCAGAAGAGGGCAGTTGTTGAGTACCTGCATCACCTAAGCCGTCGGGAAATGGGTCAAACTCCACACATAACACCTGAGGAGTGGAGATGGATGTCAGACCTATGTACCATCCTCCAAAACTTTGAGGACTCCACCAAGATGGTGAGTGGTGATGACGCCATTATTAGCGTCACCATACCGCTACTCTGCCTTCTAAAACGGTCCCTGCTGAAAAACAAACATGATGCATTGCAGGCGGAGCGCGATGAGTTGCAGCAAGAAACAGTAGTGGGTGTGGGTGATAACACACAGCCCAGCCTCGTCTCATCACAACGTGCAGTGGAGGACTATGACGAGGAGGAGGATGAAGACATGGAGCAACTCTCCGGCCAAATTGAGGATATGACATGCACACCAGTCATATCCTCGATTCAGCGTGGCTGGCCAGAGGACAGGGTAGATGAGGAGGAGGAGGAGGAGGAGGAGGAGGAGGAGGAGGACAGCATGTTCAGTCATCTTGTTGGTCAGGCTACTGAAGTCCTGGCTGTTAAGAGTCTGGCGCACATGGCTGACTTTATGGTAAGCTGCCTGTCTCGTGACCCTCGCGTTAAGAACATCTTGGCCGACAATCATTACTGGTTGGTAACACTGTTAGACCCACGCTACAAGGAGAACTTTTTGTCTCTTATTCCCGTGGAGGAGAGGTCAACCAAAATGCAGCAGTTTCGGAAGGCCATACTCACGGAAGTAGGCAAAGCATTCCCCTCACAAAACGCTAGCGGCATAGGTCAGGAATCAGTGGACAACCGAGGCGTACAGCCGAGAGAGGCACAAGTCCAATCCGCCAGAGGTAGGGGAACAGTCTTTAAGATGTGGGACAGTTTTCTCAGCCCCTCACGTACCACAGCCCCTGAGGTGCGGGGTAGTGCCACAAGAAATCCTAAGTTTGCCCAGATGCTGAAGGAGTACCTTGCAGATCGAACAACTGTACTCCGACATTCCTCTGTGCCTTACAATTATTGGGTATCCAAGCTGGACACGTGGCATGAATTGGCTCTCTACGCCTTGGAAGTCCTGGCCTGCCCTGCTGCTAGCGTTTTGTCAGAGCGTGTTTTTAGTGCCGCAGGTGGAATCATTACAGATAAACGCACCCGCCTGTCAACTGAAAATGCTGACAGGCTGACTCTGATAAAGATGAACAAGGGTTGGATTGGGCCAGACTTCACCACACCACCAGCAAATGAGAGCGGAGTTTAAAGTTTGCCATGTACCTCCACTCACCCATGGGTACACTTCTCGACTTTGGATAATCGCTGGACTGCTCCTCCTTCTCCTCATGCGCCATCATGATGACCGTTACAATAGTTAGGTCTTTGTTTCAGGTATACCCCCAGTGGTAAATTTTTTCGCCCATTCTTTGCAGAATGGACATTACAACGACAGGAGACCCGCTCCTTTGCAATGGGAACAATGTTTTGAGGCCCTCATGCACGTCTCTACCCAGGGACAACGTGGAGCCTCCCAATTTTTGGCTGCCCTGCCTAAGGGCTATACTGAAATACACCCACTTCCTTAAAATGGACACTTAATGTTTTGAGGCCCTCATGCACGTCTCTACCCAGGGACAATGTGGAGCCTCCCAATTTTTGGCTGCCCTGCCTAAGGGCTATACTGAAATAGACCCACTTCCTTAAAATGGACACTTAATGTTTTGAGGCCCTCATGCACGTCTCTACCCAGGGACAATGTGGAGCCTCCCAATTTTTGGCTGCCCTGCCTAAGGGCTATACTGAAATACACCCACTTCCTTAAAATGGACACTTAATGTTTTGAGGCCATCATGCACGTCTCTACCCAGGGACAATGTGGAGCCTCCCAATTTTTGGCTGCCCTGGCAAAGGGCTATACTGAAATAGACCCACTTCCTTACAATGGGCACTTCAGGTTTACAGGCCATCATGCACGTCTCTATCCAGGGACAATGTGGAGCCTCCCAATTTTTGGCTGCCCTGGCAAAGGGCTATACTAAAATAGACCCACTTCCTTACAATGGGCACTTCAGGTTTACAGGCCATCATGCACGTCTCTATCCAGGGACAATGTGGAGCCTCCCAATTTTTGGCTGCCCTGGCAAAGGGCTATACTAAAATAGACCCACTTCCTTACAATGGGCACTTCAGGTTTACAGGCCATCATGCACGTCTCTATCCAGGGACAATGTGGAGCCTCCCAATTTTTGGCTGCCCTGGCAAAGGGCTATACTGAAATAGACCCACTTCCTTACAATGGGCACTTCAGGTTTACAGGCCATCATGCACGTCTCTATCCAGGGACAATGTGGAGCCTCCCAATTTTTGGCTGCCCTGGCAAAGGGCTATACTGAAATAGACCCACTTCCTTACAATGGGCACTTCAGGTTTACAGGCCATCATGCACGTCTCTATCCAGGGACAATGTGGAGCCTCCCAATTTTTGGCTGCCCTGGCAAAGGGCTATACTAAAATAGACCCACTTCCTTACAATGGGCACTTCAGGTTTACAGGCCATCATGCACGTCTCTATCCAGGGACAATGTGGAGCCTCCCAATTTTTGGCTGCCCTGGCAAAGGGCTATACTAAAATAGACCCACTTCCTTACAATGGGCACTTCAGGTTTACAGGCCATCATGCACGTCTCTATCCAGGGACAATGTGGAGCCTCCCAATTTTTGGCTGCCCTGGCAAAGGGCTATACTGAAATAGACCCACTTCCTTACAATGGGCACTTCAGGTTTACAGGCCATCATGCACGTCTCTATCCAGGGACAATGTGGAGCCTCCCAATTTTTGGCTGCCCTGGCAAAGGGCTATACTGAAATAGACCCACTTCCTTACAATGGGCACTTCAGGTTTACAGGCCATCATGCACGTCTCTATCCAGGGACAATGTGGAGCCTCCCAATTTTTGGCTGCCCTGGCAAAGGGCTATACTAAAATAGACCCACTTCCTTACAATGGGCACTTCAGGTTTACAGGCCATCATGCACGTCTCTATCCAGGGACATTGGTGAACCTCACAATTTTGGACTGCCCTGGCAAAGGAAAATACTACAAAGACTCACTTCCTCAAAATGGGCACATTAGACTCAAGAGGCCTTCATGTACGTCTCTTCTCAGGGACATCGGAGTGCCACACAATGTTTTCACGTAAAATCTTTCATGTATTAATCTCAAAAAGTAACATACACCAGCTCTATCTCACTATTGGGTATGTGCCCTTAACATTTCTGCCATGAAAAATCATTTTGGGGTCATTTTGGAAGGTTTTCTGGTGAGTCCGTAAAAATGGCGTAAAACGCGGACAAAATTGTTCACAGCTGTGACTTTTGAGTGATAAATGCTTCAAGGGGTCTTCCCCATGCTGTTGCCATGTCATTTGAGCACTCTTCTGAGACTTTTGTGCCATTTTTAGGGTTTCTCCATGCTGCCGGGAGGTCATTTCACAAAAATACTCGGGTCTCCCATAGGATAACATTGGGCTCGTTGCTCGGGCCGAGTACACGAGTATCTTGGGAGGCTCGGCCCGAGCTTCGAGCACCCGAGCTTTTTAGTACTCGCTCATCACTAGACCTTAGGCAACCTAATCATTCCACATATGTAAAAAGACCCTGTATGTAACAATTGCATTATCGGTAGAGGCCAAACAGTTGGGCCCTTCACTAAGACTGCGAAAGATGGGAATTCATGGTCTGTTCTCACTAAGGGCTTTGTATGTGGGGCCACATTCTATTGAAATTATTGAATAACAAATACACTTGTTTTTTTAGCATTTATTGAACTGAAGCCCATGTCCACTATACTATCATGAATGTAATTACAGAAATCAATAGTGCTCTAATAGACAATAGCCACATGTCCCTACTAATATCATTGCAGATGATCAAAGGTTGAGTGCCTACCCCTTAGTGATCCAAGTCTATGACTGAAATTACTAATAATAACCACCATCCTGGGGAGTGAGTGGGCTCTCCATATGTAACAATAAGGTGGGTTAGGCTTGGTTTTCTCATCTTCTCACATGGAAGATAATAGGAAATGCTAAGGACACCCTACATTTGAAGAAACTGAGAGCATGATGATAATAATGAACACCTGCAGATGAATGGAATTGGTCTACAACGGTGCGACAACACTGAGCAAATGAGCTGGGGGTTGTCATCTATACAATATGATAATTACACATTGATCTGAACTTCAATGATGCTCAGAGGTAAATGTATAAATGGATCGTGGGGCATATTTAGTAAAATGGCCCTTTTTGTGAAAGACTTGGTTTTTGTTAGCAAAAATGGTGTCATTCATAAATACTGTCTAAATTTGTAAAAATGTTCCATGGCATAAATATATTTAGCTCATATCTACAAATAATTGGATAGGTGTCAGGTCTGATCTGGCTAAACCAAAGGAAAGCTTTCTGGTTGTGTGTGTTCCTTTAAGGCCCCCTTCACACATCAGTGATTCTGGTGCATATGTTGCAGTTTTTATATGTACCAGAATCACAGACATACACAGACCCATTAAAATCAATGGGTCTGTGCACGCATCAGTGATTTTTCACTGACTATGTCTCGGGGTGGCACACATGCGTGTCCGTGATTTCCGCATGAAGACAAGTCCCTTATTTCTGGCATCACTGATGTCCCACGGACCACACTATGGTGTGATCCATGAACCACGTTCCAGAAAAACACGTGCATTGGAACTATAAAGCTTTTTAATCTCACCTTCTCCAGCGACGCTGTGTTCAGCTGCTGCTCTCTGCTGCTTCCAGGCCAGCTAATTATAGTCATGCATATGCATTTATGTATGGCACAGCCGACCCGGAAGTAGCTGCAGTGAGGGTCAGCGGCGGCCAGATACATAGCAGAGCCGAAGAGTTCAGCACCACAGACAGCAGGAGCGGCGACAGGTGAGTTTATCTCCATGTGATATCACGGATGACGGATCACAGATCATGGATAGAACATGGATAAACCACGTGTGCCATGACTCATGGCACATGGAGGGACATATGCATTTTTAACACGTCAGTGAAAAACACCTGTCTTTTTCACTGATGTGTGAAACAGGCCTAACGTGGGCTCTCGTGGCAAGTCTGCATGTTTCTCCAAACATGTCAGCCAATCTGATCAACCAACATGTGCTGCTAACAGTCTCGGGTGATAGGAGAAATTAAAAAGAAAAACGGAAAATGGCCTGATGATGATGGGGTCAAAGAAAAGGTATACAAATGGATACAGGACAAATGTAAGAAAATTAGTCTCTTCTTAGTATATATTTGGAAATAACTACTTAAGTGTACAAATAATAATAATTATTACTATTATGGGCAAAATTAGATGTATACATTATGAGAATATTCTGTTACAGACAGAAAACATTTGTAATGAACCGTGAACCTTTATTGGTACCTGCAAGTGTCTCTGAGAATGGCTGCTTATAGGAAAGAAGAATTTATATTACAAAAAAAAAACAATCATAAATTGATTAATTGTATTTAATTCTTTTTTTTTCTTGCATGAAAGACAATATAACACTCTTAAGTGATATTTACCATCGTGTATAAAACCTGTCATTTCTATAATAAAGTTACATAAAATATTTAAAAGTTTGAAAAAGTTTGAACTTTTTCTGTGATATAAATTTTCATTTATAAAATAATATTTTTTTTTCCCTTGGGATCTTGTATTCTATCTCTAGGAATTGTGGGAATATATGAGGTGTGGATGACCCGGCTCAGATAAAAGGGTGGTCTGGTTCTAGTCAAGGAAAGTAACTGAACCTGAAGACAAAGCAAATAAATTTTAAAGACAAAAATGTATATTTATGCAATCTCATACAAGCCCACCATTTTCTTCACACTTTTTATAAATGCTATAAAAAGTTAATATTAGAATACCCAAATAATTCATGCAATTGATCAAAAGGGAATAGATGATAAATAAAAGGTTTTTGTAAATTTAAGACTTCCGTTTTTGAAAAAAAAAAAGAAAAGAAATGCAAATGAACAATAAAGGTTGAAATGATAATTTTCCAGTAATTTTGTGTAAGAGTATCAGGTACAAAATAATTGCATAGAAATTTGTTTTCTTTCTTCTGACCTAAACATTTTACTGTCATTAATACCCTTTTAGGCTACCTTCACATGTACGTGTTTCCGGTAAGTATGTCATCCGTTTTTTCCGGCAGCATGGATGACCAATACAAGACTATGGGTCCGTAAAAAACACGAACAGCACACGGATGGCATCAGTGAATAATTTATGTGCTGTGTGTGCTTTTCGTATTTAACATTGCAAAGTATTGGAGAAGCTTTGTTATTTAATTTTTTCTTTATCCATATCGGAAAAACACTGATGGTAAAAACTGAGAAACTGATGACACACTGATCCAAATCACTGATGACACCAATACCATTTTCTCATGTACGAGTTTTATATGGATAATAATAATAATAATAATAATAATAATAATAATAATAATAAATAATAATAAAAAAATAATAAAAAAAATCTTTTTAGCTATTCATGGATGTGTGAAGGACTAACATAGGCTAATAACCAGTTAAACAAGTTTTTGTACGATTGCATTTTCTTGATCATTGGCCTATGTCAATACGCAACTGATCCACTGATGAGGAAGCAAGATCATTTATGCAGGTTTATAAATCAGGTTGGGTCCCTGTTGAATGAAGTGGGCTCATGTACAGACCCCAAACCATTAGGCTTCCTTCACACATGCATATAAAACATATGCATTACTGGTGTGATCAGTGTGTGACGATTCCTCTGTACAGAGCATCTTGCCTTTGGAGATGATCTACTGTATTTTCCTGTGTTACTAGCGAGCTGTGTGTTTGACAGTAAAAATTCCCATGTTGGTGCTGATTCCTCAGGTGTCCCACTTTCCTGGTAGTTGCTCAGGCTGCTTTACTGAACATGCTCGCCCAGGACATCACCAGTTGTATTTTCTGATTCTGCAGTTGTGCTGTTGGTTTGTGTCTCTGTTCTGAATTTTATTTTCTGACCCCAGTCCGTTATTTGACTCTTCTCTGCCCACTCCCTGTTCTTGTTGTGACATCCTGCCTGTTTGACCTCAGACCGTTACCTGACTACATCTCTGAATTCTCCCTGAAGTTATTACATGCTCTCCTAGCCTTGTGACCCTTGGATGGTGCCCCCACTACGCCTCTGTTTTCTCCTTGTGCTTATATGTGTCCTCTTGTTAACAGACACTGGCTTCCCTGACTACGCTTCTGTCCATACTCCTCGTACGGAGCGGCAAGCATAACACAGTGTTTTCGATCAGTGTGCCATTCACAGACCTATAGACATGTATTGTCCTTTGCCATCTGTGTTAACGGTAAAATTGGAAAAGTCTCTGTGTGTTTTACACGGACACGTGGTTAGTGTAAAAATATGGATATGTGAGCAACACCATAGATTGTAAGGGGTATGTATGGTAACAGTGAAAAAATCAGATACCTCACAAACTGGAATTATAGAAATGTGAAGGAGGCCTAAGAGGAAGATGCTGGCTATTTTAAATAGCTGAAATAGCAGCAAAAGCTGTTATGAGGCCTGATTGCTACTATATAAAGAACCAGTCCAACATCTTTTTTAATTTGAGAGCTGGAGTGGTGCTTCTAATAAAAGCCCCCTGCCTCTACTCTTCTACTTCATCTGTTGTAAGCATCACTTAAGTTGGTCTCCAGCAGTTTGTGACCTGCCAGCTGCTCAAGGGTTTCATGGAGCAAGCCAAAGGTCACAACGCAATACAATTCTATGAAGGCCTCATTTTGGCTTTCATAGACTTATGTTAAGAGCTTTTAATGTAACTTCTGACTTCCAGCCAGTCAAAAGTTGTGGACACAAGGTAGTGCCACGAGACCAAAGTGACACCGTAAAAAGGTGAAGATGATGGAGGGTGTGTTTAAGAGTGGATCCAGGAATGTTAGGTTAAAAGCACCACTTGAGAATGGGAAACATAATCCTGGAGTTGTGCTTTAACTATTTAAATACCACTGTCAATCGCTGACATCGGCATATAAATAGCGCAACCGTCTGTTCATGTTTGCATTGACACCTATCAGCCCTCATGCTCCACAGGAAAATTGATGGCTTACCATACCATGGCAACCGGGGAACTGCTAACTAACATGATAGTCCTCCTATGAAGCTTATCCTTGGGTGCAACTTCACATAAGATCTGCAATTTTACTATATACTGCAATACCATTGTATTGCAATATATACTGTAGTATAACTGTCAATGGAGGATATGGATAAACCGCCTGCGCTGCCATGTGAAGGATGAGATCAAAAAGTCCCAAAAAGTGATTTATTGCAACATGTTTTGGAGAGAACTCTGTCATCAGGACAATTACAGTTTTACAGAACACAGGTCTGAGGGTATAAATAGCGGTACAAATATAAAAAAAAAAAGTACAGCAAACTACTGTGTGATCAGCTGACCACCAGGACCTTGGCACACACTAAATAGTTTAAAACATAGATGAAACTGGACAGATGTCATCAACTGATATATAATTCTATAAATTAAAACATTAAATGCGTTACATTACTGAAAAAATGAAAACTTTTAAGAGGAAAAATTTGTACAAGATATATGCAAAAATTATACAAGGAATCCGAACCCACGAATGAGGTGTAAAGAATCTCTGCATAGTGAACTGAAACATGGAGCTGATAGAAGAATTGGAAAAAAGAGAATCTAAAAGAACAGTTTGATTGTCAGGAAAGGGTGACTGGAAGGGAACCCCTATACTGACCCTCAGAATTAGCGTACCGTAGGCTTTCCCTCAACCCAGAGGTAGACTTAAAAGTAGCGATGTCTAGGCCTCCAACATCTCCCTGTCTCCTGTCCTTGTCCCTGATGGTAAGCCCCCTCTACAACCCTCCACCCGGGGGAAAGGCAAGGACAGAAGCAGAAGACCCGACAGACAAAACTGACAGACGGGTTTCAAACAAAACTCACTCACACCTAATACCAACAATAGGGAACAACAAAAAGTGTACATGGAGGGGAAAAATAGAAGGGAGAAAGTAACAAAACAAGCTACCATCATATACCAATGCAACAGACAGCAGTAGCAGCAAGTACCTCCTCAAAGCTCCAGGTCTGGATCCAGACTTATATGAATAACCAGCACCTTCTGCAGGAGACAGAGGGCTTATATTCAAGCCGGAAGTGATCTACCACATACAGATGAGCAGAACTGAGAAGTCTGCTGTTAGAACAGAAGAGGGAGTTAACCCCCTCATGCACACAAAGGAAAACACATTTCATGTGCATGGTCTAAGATGGTAAAGAAAAGCTGGCCCTAAGCCTGTCCCTAGTCACCATTGTTACACTGATGATCTTAGAGAACAGTGTGATGATTGTTTCAAAAAGTCAACATGTTCATTCATATTTCATGTATGTTTTTTCACTCTTGGGATATAATTTACAATCTTTGTAGTAATTTCTTGGGGAAATATATTTGTATTTTTTTTCTCCCTACTTATGTTCAGTGTTCCACAGTGATAAAATTCCATAATTTTCCTTCTTTATCACTCTCCAGTATTTTTAGCTTTTAATTAGACTATAAGTAGTTTTGCCAGATATCACAATGGGTTAATACAAATTTGTGATCTCCCATCAATCAATTCCTCACGGGTTCATACTCTCTATAACTCTTCTTTAGTTTACAAACACCTGGTCATCGGACTGTTCTCTAACATTCTTTTCTCTTCTATCCAGTTCTGTCAGCTCCATGGTTCAGTTCTAGGTGCGGAGACTCTACACCTCATTCATGGGTTCCGATCACTTATACATTTTTCACATATATCCTGTACAGTTTTTGTTCTTAATATTTTTCTACTTCTCTCCATTCTAACATTTTATTTTTAAATTTCTTGAATTATATATCAGTTGATTTCTTTCAAATTTAATCTATGTTTTAAACTGTTTAGTATGTACGAGGGTCCCAGTGGTCAGCTGATCACACAGTTGGCTGCCACAAGCTTTTTTCTTTTCAAATTTGTACCACTATTTATACCCTCTGTCCTATTTTCTACATAACTGTGATTATCTTTAGGAAGACATTGTCTCCAAAACGCGTTGAGTAAAATCACATGTGGGACTTTTGTTGATCTCATCTTTCCCAGGACAGCTCAGCCAGTTTACCCATAACATGCATTGGCAGCTAGCAATACCTGGGTCTGCAAAAGCCATATCAATGCTTTTCGAGTTGGTGGTGGCTCACACAACCTTATCAGGTGAGAAAATCCCTGTACACCACATTGTACACCACATTGTGAAGACACAATCCTGTTCAATGTCTGTCAGGGGTTAATGTTTCTAATTTGGCCATACATGGGTCCCTTTGGTGTGTTAACTCGAGTTTGTCGAGTCATTGTTTTCCACCAGACTCATCAGAGCTGTCCATTGTCTAATGAAATATATTGCCAGTTAGGGGGTCAGAAACTGGATTATATTATGCAGGAGTACTGCCAATGATTCTAGGATTTGGCTGGAAGAAACCCAGGTTGGAATGATTCGGTTACCTGGCTACGGACATTGCTGTGCTCGTGAAGCTTCCTACGCTTGTCATTATCCTTTTCTTGGTGGCTGCATACCAAAAGCTGGGTGCTGCTGGGTGGCCCTGGAAGCTCCGAAGGCACAAATATTCTAATCCCTGGTGAGCAAGCTGAAGGGTGAGACTTCTTTGCCTATTACATAGTGTGATTTGCATGGTTTTGTGTTATATGCCTTTGACTGTTGGAAATCCAATAAAGTCTAATTATTGTGGTTCCCACACTTTGTGTTGTCTGAGTAGTGTTCTGCCCACGGGTTAGGAGTCCGGGCTTTCAGTTGGGATGAGCCCTTGTCCATGCGGTCTTTCTAAAGGCAGCCAGGCCAGCAGGTGAGCGCATCCACTGACCGCTGTGCCTCTACACACATCATCATCATCATCTTATAGATATAAGACCCTATTGCGTTTTCTCTTCTTTACTTAATATATAGTATAAGTGATTTTATTGTCACAAGTTCAAGTCCCTTAAGGAGACTAAAAAACAAAGTATAAAAAAAGTTTTTGAAGGGAACCTGTCATGTAGAAAAACACTTAACCTGCAGATATGGGGTTAATTGTAAGAGTAGGGGTTAATGTAATGCTTTGTGTAGTGTAATGTGAATAAGGTCTTGTGCTTTTTGTATATAATATGTAATGTGAACTGTGAAGATAATGTGTTGGATTGTAATATGTTCCTGTGTAATGTATAGTGTAACCTGTGATATGTAGAGTGGATAATGTGTAATGTGAAGGATGGCATAAAACATGTGTAGGAAGTTCCCAGCAACACTAAAGTGTGTGACTAGCCCACAATGGTAGGGGTTAATTGACTAGGTGAGAGACAGCTCATTCTAGCAGTCAGTTGAGTTTAGAAAGTGAAGATCTAGTGAGTTAGGGTACAGTCTCACTAAACGACGTACCAGTGATTCCGACCACGATAAGACCTGGTCAGGATCGCTGGTACATCGCTACAGGGTCGCTAGTGAGCTGTCAATCAGGCAGATCTACCAGCGATCAGCCACCAGCCATCAGAGACTCCTGTAACGATGCTGCGCTTGGTAACCAGGGTAAATATTGGGTAACTAAGCAAAGCGCTTTGCTTGGTTACCCGTTATTTACCCTGGTTACCAGCGTACACCGCTTACAGGCTGCCAGCACTGACTCCCTGTATATGTAGCTAGGGTACACATTGGGTTACTAAGCAAAGCGCTTTGCTTAGTTACCCGATATTTACCCTGGTTACCAGCGTACACTGCTTACACAGAGTCGGTGCTCGTTGGTCTCCCGCGGTCAAACATGCCGATGTGTGCTGCACAGCAAGAGACCAATGAGCAAAAAATGAACCAGAACAGTGTGTAACGATCAGCGATTTCACAGCAGGGGCCAGGTCACTGCTTAGTGCCACACACTGCGAGATCGCTGATGACGTCACTGGTACGTCATAAAACCTGTGACTCAGCAGTGATCTCGCTAGCGATCTTGCTATGTGAGAAGTACCCCTTAGAGTTACATATGGATTATGTGTAGGTTGTGAAGGTTGCATACAGGGGGTGGCCTGTGACAGTAATGAGAAGAAAGGAGACTGGAGATGAGAGAGAGTGAACCTTGAGATTTGACTGAGATATGGAGTATGAATAGCATTGAGAGACTGATCTTCCAATGTTACGATCCCAGACAATAGGAGTTGGAGAACAGGACTCTAGCAGCCACACCCATTTGCCTTTAAGGTAACCGGTTTATTCTAACTAGCATGGACTGAAGTCAGCTCATACGAGTGGATTCTTCCCGAACATCTGAGAGCACTCAGCTCTACTATGACCATGGTGATTGGACCCCTGATCCTCACTTCTGTAGGGTAGGAAGATTACACGTGAAGTCACTACATGAGAAAGTGACTGTCATGAGTTGTATATATGATATTCAGCTCACCGTGTATGAACCCACACCTTTTAGCGTCTTCCCTGGAGCACGGACAGGCACTGCCACGACCCAAAATAATCCAACAAAGTAAGGAGAATCCAGCTCTTCAGGTGAGAAAGACTTCACCCTTAATCATGATCATGATTAAGGGTGATTCTTTTCACCTGAAACGCGTAGCGCTGGTCATGCTATCTGTTTTGCCTGCATGTTGAAATAATCCTGAAGTCTTTCTCACCTGAAGAGCTGGATTCTCCTTACTTTGTTGGGTCATGAGTTGTACTGTAACACGGACCAAAGTTGTGCTAGAACTCACAGAACCAGTAAGATATGAAGCAACCCTTTGGAAACTAAGACTGATATGTGCCCGCTGTCTGAAATGTAAAGTTGTTGCAGAGAATGAATCATGAAGTAAAGAGTTGTTGTTTGAAATGAACTGTTGGTCTCCTTGTGAGTATGAGTCATC
Source organism: Anomaloglossus baeobatrachus (assembly GCF_048569485.1). Taxonomy (NCBI): domain Eukaryota; kingdom Metazoa; phylum Chordata; class Amphibia; order Anura; family Aromobatidae; genus Anomaloglossus; species Anomaloglossus baeobatrachus. Next base: position 887,408,093 of record NC_134353.1, on the reverse strand, counting down.
ATCAGGTCCTGGCCAGCTAAGGTTAAGGCCAGTATGTGGCCGCATGGGTAACCAGCCCACATAACAAAAAGACATACATCCAACCAGGTTCAGCTTTTCCATGTAGTGTGTCCGAGTGTCCAAAGTCAATCCCTCTCCCACGACTACCTGTTTGTGACACTTTACACTATATTTAGGTTAATAGCACTCTGACAATGTGTGGCCGCTGAACGGAAAGTCCTGCTGCAAGGAGGAAATTAACTTTATTCTTCCAGGCAGCCTTGGGCTTTCAGTCATAGCTTGCTGCTGGCACAGTTTCAGTTACCAGTCTATAAACAGTGAATGGCTGCTGTAACTATGCCTCTGCACTTACTGATGATTACAGTCGCAGCTCACTATGTACTAACCAGTGACTGAAATCACATCGGAGGCACCCCTGTGACTGAAAGCACAATGATGCTGGGAGGAATAATATTAATTTCCTCCCAGCAGCAGGGCTTTCAGTGTGGTGGCACACGGCATCATAACCTGCACATTAATTCTATATCTGCAGGTTCATTGTGATTTTTACATTCCAGGTTCCCTTTAAAATCTAAAAAAAAAAGAATAATTAACCCGATTGGTAAGTGCCAAAATTGCAAAAAATACTTCTGTGGCCGCAATTCCATAAAAAATATAACAGAAAGCAAACAAAATTTTGATTGTGCCTATAAATGGTATCAATGAAATTGTCAGCTCACCGCGCAAAAAAACAAGGTCTCTCTCTCACACAGCTCCGTAGACAGAAAAATGAAAACATTGCAGGTCATGGACAATGGCAACAAAAATACATATTCTATGAAAAAATATATGCATCTCTGGTGTCACATTAATGGTAGTGACCTGGAGAATCACATTCCCAGATCATTTTTTTCATACAATGAAAACTGTAAAAGCAAAACAATTGCGGAATTTGTTTTTTTTGTTTTTTTTTTTGCAATTTTGCTTTACTTGTATTTTCTCCTTGTTTCACTATACAATGAAAGTCAAAAAGAATAATGTCACTCAAAAATACAACTTATTCTGAAATAAAATTAAAACAACAAGCTCTCATATCATCAGACCATGGAAGAATTGAAGAACTGGAGGAAACAATGAAGATGCAAAAACAAAAATTAGCTGGCTGGGGTGAAGATAAAGAACAACAAATACTAAATTGCCATTGGGCGCATTGAACAAAAAGGTTAGTCTTTTTTTAAGTCCTCATTCAGCCGTTTGTGATTTTTCAAGGAAAAATAAACAGTTTGAGTGTCATCAGTGTTTTGGATCCAAGTTTCCTCAGTGTTTGGTCAGTGTACCAGATTTTATCATGTTCTTATCAGTGAATAAGTGAATTAACGCTTTTCTTATCACTAAAGGCCTCTTTACACGCTGCGATATCGTGACCGATATCGCTAGCGTGCGTACCCGCCCCCATCGGTTGTGCGACATGGGCAAATCGCTGTCCCTGGCGCACAACATCGCGCGGACCCATCACACTACTTACCTGCCTACCGACGTCGCTGTGACCGACGAACCGCCTTCTTTCTAAGGGGGCGGTTCGTTCAGCGTCACAGCGACATCACAGCAGCGTCACTGAACCGCCGCCCAATAGAAGCGGAGGGGCGGAGATGAGTGGGATGTAACATCCCGCCCACCTCCTTCCTTCCTCATTGCGGGCGGCCGCAGGTAAGGTGAGGTTCCTCATTCCTGCGATGTCACACATAGTGATGTGTGCTGCCGCAGGAACAACGAACTACTTCATACACCGATCAGCAGCGATATTTCAGAATGGACCCCCATGTCACCGATGAGCGATTTTGAATGTTTTTGCAACGATTCAAAATCGCTCATAGGTGTCACACGCAAAGACATCGCTAAAGCGACAGGATGTGCGTCACAAATTCCGTGACCCCAACGAGATCGCTCGGGCGATGTCGCAGCGTGTAAAGCCCGCTTTACAGTGTTAGGCCTAGCACAGACAGCGAATAATATGGGGTGAGGGGAATGCGATAGAAAAAAATCACATTCCACTCGGACCAATATTACCCTATGGGGTCGCTCACATGAGCGATTATTTTCTCAGCCCTAATAAGACCAAGAAAACAATCGCAGAATGCTGAGAGTGTATTGCAATCCTGTATCTCTCGCACCCATTCAAGTCTAGGGGGCGAGAGAAACATAGCACTGCTTTCGCGTTACACCGGTGTAACGCGAGAGCAGTGCGATTCTCACAACGGAGGAGATAGGAGATAAATCCCTCTCCTCCACAGTGCCCACCCTGTCCTCTGCAGCACCGTCCCGCCCCTCTGCAACTGTGGTCTCATCGCACAATTGGACCACAGTCACATGACACTCGGCTCACGGTGTGCTGCGAGCGTGAGTTGAGTATCATGCAAGCACTCGCAGTAATCCCCATGTGGCCTCAGCCTTATTCACGGCTAACACACAAATTGTACGCCGATGCCTTCCATATGCTGTTTATGGCTTTCACAAGCCCTTGGACTGTCTAAGTATATTTAATTAGTGAGTCCGATCAAAAATGGACATATTTCCGTGATTTTTTTTTTTTTGCTGATACAAATAAATATGGATATGTGACTTGTATCATAGACTTTAAAGTGGTAATTTACTACTAAGACAACACCTTCTTGAATACTATATTCCTCCGTGCAAATTAAAAATACTCTACAGCGATGTTAGCTCCAGGCCTCCTGAGACTCACATGATATTGTTATGCCACAAAAGCCCTGCAGACAATCTGTGGTTGCTATTGAGCTACTGTGCTCTTACATCCTTCAGACAAACCATGGACAGCCAAAAGAACTGTCAGCAACTGCTGATTAGCTGCATTGCTCACATTGCATGACAATGTCACGCGAGCCTCAGGAGACCTGGCACCAACCTTGCTGCAACGCCACAGGGTATTTTTATTTTACAATGTGGAATATAGTAGGGGTTGTCTTAGTAGTGGAGAATCTCTTTAATGGGTACGTGTTCTATATATGAAAAAAATAATACAAGTACTAGTGATCCATCCACGCAAACAAAATTATACTTTGGGAAAAATGTATTCAAGAACTTTTTTATATACGCATCTAAATGGTTTTCTATATATGAAAACACAGATGGACATCTGAATGAGGCTGTAGGCAGTTTTGAGGGGGGATAAAGACCAACAGACTCCTTACATAAAGACATTTAGGTGAATGAAAAGAATTATATGCCTGATCACCCATGAATGCTCCTTATAGGTATCCTTTCCTCCTCTCTGGTGTGTAATCTAGCTTTAATCTGAGCAGCTGATCTAGTTAAGACAATTTGATTACTAGGAAACTGTCAATAACAATTCCATAGCAACAATCTCTCTCCATTTAGAATACAGTATGTGAATACATGACTTTTTTTTAAATAAGCCTAGAAGAAATTGAGATTTTTTCCTTTCGCATTGGCATGGAGTCTTAACTTCTCAGCCTGAAGAAACAACATCTATAATTTATCTTAGATAGTAGACAATTTTCTGCACCATGTGCATTAATAGAGTAATCTCCATCCCCATTCCCACAGTAAAATCAAACAGAAAGAGAAATATCATGGATAGCGATGGGCAAACCCAAACTATAAAGAGAAGTCTATGTTACTGTTCGGTTTCAGCCACCTGGATGATGATTAAAATTTAAAAAAAGGAAAAAGAAATAAAATCAGGAATAAAGCAAGACTGATATACTTACTGACCTTCCCCGCAGCTGTAACACTACTTTGGGGTCTGCTCATTAACTCTCATACATATTCACTGCTTCCCCCACCCATCATTCGTCCTGGCGTCTATGATTGGTTGCAGTCAGACTGCGTCCCCAACCTGTGTGACAGCGTCTGTGATTGGCTGGAATCACACACACTATTTTCGTCCCTATTGTGGTGTAAAATAAATAAATAAATTAAAAAAAGGCTTAGGGCCCTATATATTATGATACCCAACGTAGATAAAGCAGACGGCTACAGGCTGCAGCTTCAAGCCATGTGCTTATCTTGAATATGTATGAAAATAAGAGGGAATCTATGCAGCTTTAGATGGGACAATTCCCGACTCATCCACATTGCCCTGGTGCGGTGGCAATTGGGATGATATAAGGGCTTAATAACAGCTTACAGCTGCCACTAAGCCCTAGATTAGTCTATGAGACCCCTCATTAAAAAAAAGGATAAAGTGGCGAGTCCCATAATTAAAATCTTCATCTTTATTCAGCAAATTTTTAAAACATCATGATGGTTGAATTATAGTCTCAACATGTTTCAGGCAAGCATGCCCTTAGTCACTGAGATGAGGGCATGCTTGCCTGAAACATGTTGAGACTATAATTCAACCATCATGATGTTTTAAAAATTTGCTGAATAAAGATGAAGATTTTAATTATGGGACTCGCCACTTTATCCTTATTCATGAGAGGCTTCGGAGTCTAAGGTGTGGCTGGAGACCCAGACAAACAAAGCGGACTACATCATTCAAATAAGACACGGTGAGGCATGGTTATATATATAATTTCTGCTGTTTGGAGACCCCTCACTACTAATCCTGTAAGTGAGGTCACTAAACCTGCGGTGATGTCATTGAATTCAATGAGTTCCCCTGAGATGAGTTTACCTGTGGTCACAGGTGGGGTACCGTGGACTGCAAGTAAACTCAGTGATGTCACCACTCCCAGCTGCAGCTCAATTAATGCCTGCCTGAAGCCGCAATGGGGAGTCATCATATTTTATAATGAGCCCGTGTGCTGCAACTTCAGTATGAAGCAGAGCCAGAATCATAATGGAACATTGTGTGGATTACGTCAGACCAATGTGTTTGGGGGATTAACTTGGAGAAAGGGTGTTTTTTGTATTTTATTTCAAATAAAGGATTTTTTTGTTGTTTATGTTTATTTATTTTCACTTACCGAATTAGTAATGAAACCCATTACCAATCAAGGGCATAGTGGCAGCTGTGAGCTGTGATTAACCCCTTATATTATTCTTATTACCATGCACCAGAGCAAATGGGATGAGCCGGATTAAGAACTGGAATTGTCACATCTAAGTTATGCCACAATTCTGGGCAGCTACAAGTTGCTATTTTTAGGAGGGGCCCAATAACCATGAGCCTCCTCAGCTTGAGAATATTATCTTCCATTTGTTGTCTTTATCATGGTTGGGTATCAAAATTGGGGGGGACCACATGCCCCTTTTTAAATTATTTATTAAGCACATGGTTGGGAGCTACAGCCCATGGCTGTATGCTTTAGCTGCTCTGGGTATCACAATATATGGGGACTCCACACTTTTTTTAATTCATTAATTTATGTTTATACCACTATAGGGATGCAGACAGCATTCCAATCAACTACAGATGCTCTCATACAGGGTGGGGGCATGGTCTTACTGTAACCAATCACTGATGGGGGAAGGAGGAAGAAATGAATATGTATGAAAGTTAATGAGCGGACCTGGAATAAGTGTTACAGCCACGAGAGAGACTCGGTAAGTATAACTCTCCTGCTTTGCAGCCTCCTTAGCCTAGCCCTTTCTACCACCATTTTACAGCACAATGTTCGGGTCCCCATAGACTTATATGAGGTTCGGCATCCTGGCAGATGTTTGGGTTCAAGTCTGGCCCCAAACCGAACTTTTATTTATTTATTTTTTTAAATTCTGGATGAAACCGCTGAATCCAAACATCTGTGGGTTCGCCCATCTTTAGTCATGGATCTCATCATACATCATCAGCATTCCAAAGGTTTGTTGGGGTTTATGATACCTACTATGGCTGAACTGTGAAAAAAAGACTCTAATCCAGCTCTTAGGAGCCCCTGACCCCCCGATGCATACAGATGTGGTCACAAATTGGAAACATTGCTCTGCTCATTGCCATTGAAACTTCTAGATAAATCCAAGATATCTTTTTATCTGGCTGCCTTGATCGAACCTCCACCAATCACAGAGTATCACCTATCTAACAGATTAGTGATAACTTTTTATGTTGAGAATAACCCTTTAAAAATAGAGTCAGTCTGGCCCACTAAATTATCAGCAGTCTAACAGAAGACAACCATATTTATAATTGTGATTGGAACCAATCACTTACCAATATTTCCTATGGATCACTTTACAAATCAGCTCATTATTCATCTGGAGTGCCTACTAAAAACCACAGTATATGATGGATTTACTTATGAACAAATGCAAATTTGTATACTCTTTTAATAGGTAACTGATGTGTGTTTATAAAAAATCCTACAAAACCAAACCAAGCAATATATACCATATTAAGTATAGAAATTATATTCATTGATTAGAACCAATCAAATATATCAAATTTCAGAAAAAAGGGATGCCCCTTTCTATTTCTTATGCCCTGCCAAACATTAAAGAGGTTTTCAATTGCTTATGTTATCCCCTTTCTTTTATCCTAACTTTTTTTATCTAATATTTTCCTAATATACTTCTGCTATCTACCATGTAAGCTTATTGCTAAGAGATTAGTAAATACCCTTATTGTAGTTGTAGCTTTTTACTTTTGACTGCAGACTCGAATCGGACCAACTGAGAAGGGTACATCACTGGAGGGCCTGAAAGTAGAGTGAAGTGTAATCTTGGCATGCATAGACTGCTGCCCTGCTCAGCTGCTTTCGATTCCGGTCTGCAGCCAGAAGAATTAAAGCTACAACAACAAAAAAATGTATTTACAAGCCTCTAACAGATAAGAGTACAGAAACAGAGTACATAACAGTACTTTATATTAGGAAAGTGTTAGTTAGGAAGAGTTAGGATAAAAGAAAAGGGATTAGATTAGTGGTGCAAAATCTCTTAAAGCGGGCTTTACACACTGCGATATCGCCCGAATTTTGTCGTTGGGGTCACGGTTTTGGTGACGCACTTCCGCAATCGTTAGCGATATAGCTTTGTGTAACAGCGTTCAGCGATGTAAAATCGTCGCAAAAGCGTGATTTATCGCTGATCGGCTACACGGGTCCTAATTCCCAAAAATCGTTACTTTAGCAGTAACGAGGTTGTTCCTCGTTCCTGCGGCATCACACATCGCTGCGTGTGACGCCGCAGGAGCGAGGAACGTCTCCCTACCTGCCTCCCGGCCGCTATGCGGAAGGAAGGAGGTGGGCGGGATGTTACGTCCCGCTCATCTCCGCCCCTCCGCTGCGATTGGGCGGCGGTTCAGTGACGTCGCTGTGACGCCGCACGGACCGCCCCCTTAGAAAGGAGGCGGTTCGCCGGTCACAGCGACGTCGCCGGACAGGTAAGTATGTGTGACGGCTCTGGGCGATGTTGTGCGGCACGGGCAGCGATATGCCCATGTCGCGCAACAGATGGGGGCGGGTACGCACACTAGCGATATCGGGACCGATATCGCAGTGTGTAAAGTAGCCTTTAGGTTCTACAGTCAGGGCCAGAAATATTTGGACAGTGAGACAAGTTTTGTTATTTTAGCTGTTTACAAAAACATGTTCAGAAATACAATTATATATATAATATGGGCTGAAAGTGCACACTCCCAGCTGCAATATGAGAGTTTTCACATCCAAATCGGAGAAAGGGTTTAGGAATCATAGCTCTGTAATGCATAGCCTCCTCTTTTTCAAGGGACCAAAAGTAATTGGACAAGGGACTCTAAGGGCTGCAATTAACTCTGAAGGCGTCTCCCTCGTTAACCTGTAATCAATGAAGTAGTTAAAAGGTCTGGGGTTGATTACAGGTGTGTGGTTTTGCATTTGGAAGCTGTTGCTGTGACGAGACAACATGCGGTCTAAGGAACTCTCAATTGAGGTGAAGCAGAACATCCTGAGGCTGAAAAAAAAGAAAAAATCCATCAGAGAGATAGCAGACATGCTTGGAGTAGCAAAATCAACAGTCGGGTACATTCTGAGAAAAAAGGAATTGACTGGTGAGCTTGGGAACTCAAAAAGGCCTGGGCGTCCACGGATGACAACAGTGGTGGATGATCGCTGCATACTTTCTTTGGTGAAGAAGAACCCGTTCACAACATCAACTGAAGTCCAGAACACTCTCAGTGAAGTAGGTGTATCTGTCTCTAAGTTAACAGTAAAGAGAAGACTCCATAAAAGTAAATACAAAGGGTTCACATCTAGATGCAAACCATTCATCAATTCCAAAAATAGACAGGCCAGAGTTAAATTTGCTGAAAAACACCTCATGAAGCCAGCTCAGTTCTGGAAAAGTATTCTATGGACAGATGAGACAAAGATCAACCTGTACCAGAATGATGGGAAGAAAAAAGTTTGGAGAAGAAAGGGAACGGCACATGATCCAAGGCACACCACATCCTCTGTAAAACATGGTAGAGGCAACGTGATGGCATGGGCATGCATGGCTTTCAATGGCACTGGGTCACTTGTGTTTATTGATGACATAACAGCAGACAAGAGTAGCCGGATGAATTCTGAAGTGTACCGGGATACACTTTCAGCCCAGATTCAGCCAAATGCCGCAAAGTTGATCGGACGGTGCTTCATAGTACAGATGGACAATGACCCCAAGCATACAGCCAAAGCTACCCAGGAGTTCATGAGTGCAAAAAAGTGGAACATTCTGCAATGGCCAAGTCAATCACCAGATGTTAACCCAATTGAGCATGCATTTGACTTGCTCAAATCCAGACTTAAGACGGAAAGACCCACAAACAAGCAAGACCTGAAGGCTGCGGCTGTAAAGGCCTGGCAAAGCATTAAGAAGGAGGAAACCCAGCGTTTGGTGATGTCCATGGGTTCCAGACTTAAGGCAGTGATTGCCTCCAAAGGATTCACAACAAAATATTGAAAATAAAAATATTTTGTTTGGGTTTGGTTTATTTGTCCAATTACTTTTGACCTCCTAAAATGTGGAGTGTTTGTAAAGAAATGTGTACAATTCCTACAATTTCTATCAGATATTTTTGTTCAAACCTTCAAATTAAACGTTACAATCTGCACTTGAATTCTGTTGTAGAGATTTCATTTCAAATCCAATGTGGTGGCATGCAGAGCCCAACTCGCGAAAATTGTGTCACTGTCCAAATATTTCTGGACCTAACTGTACGTGCAGGTATTACCAAAACTTTAACTTAGTCCTATACAAGTTAAGGCCCAGTCAGACTAAACAACATACCAGCGATCCCAACAACGATACAACCTGATAGGGATTGCTGTTAAGTTGCTAGGAGGTCGCTGGTAAGTTGCTAGGAGGTCGCTGGTGAGATGTCACACTAAGCGACGCTCCAGCGATCTCACCAGCAACCTGACCTGGCAGGGATCGCTGGAGCGTCGCTACACGGGTTGCTGGTGAGCTGTCACACAGGCAGATCTCACCAGCAACCAGTGACCAGCCCCCATCCAGCAGCGCCGCGTGGAAGCGATGCTGCGCTTGGTAACTAAGGTAAATATCGGGTAACCAACCCAATATTTACCTTGGTTACCAGCGCACACAGTACACATCGGGTTAATTACCCGATGTGTACTCTGCTACGTGTGCAGGCAGCAGGAGCCGGCTTCTGCGGACGCTGGTAACCACGGTAAACATCGGGTAACCAAGAAGCCCTTACCTTGGTTACCCGATATTTACCTTTGTTACCAGCGTCCGCCGCTCTCACACTGCCAGTGCCGGCATTAATTACCCGATGTGTACTGTGGCTACGTGTGCAGAGAGCAGGGAGCCGGCACTGACAGTGTGAGAGCGGCGGACGCTGGTAACGAAGGTAAATATCGGGTAACCAAGGTAAGGGCTTCTTGGTTACCCGATGTTTACCGTGGTTACCAGCGTCCACAAAAGCCGGCTCCTGCTGCCTGCACATTTAGTTGTTGCTCTGTCGCTGTCACACACAGCAATGTGTGCTTCACAGCGGGACAGCAACAACTAAAGAATGGTCCAGGACATTCAGCAACAACCAGCGACCTCACAGCAGGGGCCAGGTTGTTGCTGGATGTCACACACAGCAACATCGCTAGCAACATCGCTGCTACGTCACAAAAGTTGTTCCTTAGCAGCGATGTTGCTAGCGATGTTGCTTAGTGTGACGTGGCCTTAAGTTTATAGATTTTCAACAATTACTTTTGGGCAAAAATTAATTTCAATTTATGTTTGCAATGTCTTGCAAATGTATGCAAGATGAATTTAATTTGCAAACATTTGATGTAATTGTTAACATTAGATTGACAAATAGAAAGGTGCAAGAATATAACAAGGAGTTCTATTCTATTTTTGCTTCAACGATTAATGCAAAGCCTTTGACTGTGATCAACAGAAACTTTGCAATACTATGTAAGATAATAGTGTGCCAAACCATCTAATTAGCTTCATTAGGAAACTTTATATCGACCAAGAAGCAATAGCCTGAATGGAACTTGGTGATGACATGGTTTGGTTCAAAGTAGAGCATGGTGTCAGACAAGGCTGCATACTATCAACATTTCTCATTTCTCTTCAAATTAATTGCAGAAGCTATTTTAAGGATGGCTGGACTTGCCAAAAAAGAAGAAGTAATCAAAATATCTGAATGTATCTACAACAATTTTAAATATGCAGACGATACAACATTGCTAGCAACAAGCATAAATAGAATGAGGGATTTATTATGGATTGTCAAGATGGAAAGCTCGAACACGGGACTCCTACTCAATACAAAGAAAACTAAGATATTGACAACTGCCACGTACAACCCTGACCCATTTGAGATGGACGGCGGCGAATTAGAATTTGTAAAGGACTTCAACCTACTCAAATCAATGATCACTCAAAATGTAGCAATGACACTGGAAGTCGATAAGTCAACAGGAGAATAGATATGAGCAAACAAACAATGAAGTCACTGGACAAGGTCTTTATTCATACAAGGAACATTTCACTCATGAAAAATACATGGCTCATACATAGTTTGGTCTTTTCAGTGGTAACATATGGATGCAAAACCTACACAATAAAGGAACAAGACAGAAAAATAGTCAAGACCTTTTAAATATGGTGCTGGAGAAGGATGTAATTAATACCATGGATGGCAAGAAGAGAAAATAAATTTTGGAACAAATCAAGCCAGAAATGTTACTCAAAGCAAAGATCACCAATGACTTGCCTACTTTGGACACATTATACAAAGAAAGCAATCACCGGAGAAAGACATTGTGGTAGGAAGAATAAAAGGAACAAGGTAAGGAGGAAAGCAAGCAACCCGATGGCTTGATATGATCAATAAAAAGTCAGAGAAGACCCTGGTGGAGCTATCTAGGCTGAAACAAGATCGATCTTCCAAGAGTGTGTTCATCTATCGACTCGCCATGGCTCTTAAAATTATGCTGAAGGCCGTTATATAAAAAATATTTCTTTCTTATTATTTTGATGCCTACTTTACTGTGCTTTCCTAACTTTCCATACATTAAAGTTGTGGTCCGAAGTCAAGTTTTTTTTCCTCCTAAATCCTTTTTTAGTGAGCTAATCTTAAGTATTTTCTAATATACTTACTATAAAAAAAATCCCTTTCCTTCCCTAACTACCCAAAGGCCCTGTGCGCACAGTGCAGTTTTTGATGCATTTGTGGTGCAGTTTTGGGTGCAGTTTGTTGCATAAAACTCCATGCATTTCCTTTCCCAGCAAAGTCTATGAGAATTCAGAAAGGCTGTGCGCACGTTGCTTCTTTTTTGCCTGCAATTTTGGGTGCAGAAAAAAGAAGCATTGTGTCAATTCGTTTTACGTTTTTCCCTGCATTTTTACATTGGATATAGAGGAAAAAAATGCAGGGGCAAAAATATATGGGAAAAAATGCACTGAAAACATGTCAAAAATGCATTGATGTGGGTTTTTTTGGGCCAGAGGTGGATTTTTTTGCCAGAGGGTGCGTTTTTTGCTGAAGATACAAAACTGCAGTGTGCGCACATAGCCTAACAGCTTTTCTATTTTTTTTCCCTACTTCCTTTAATAACGCTTCATTTGAGAACCACAGTCAATACTGGGATACTTCAATGAAGCCTAATCAGGGGTCATTACGCTTTTTTCAGGGATGGGGCAGAGAATGTGTAAGAGATCATAGGCTCTGCCTCCTAATGACACTTTGTTTGAGAACCCCATTGAATGCTGGGATACTTAAATAAAATGTATTTGTGATGCCCCTGGACTATCAGGTCGTCAAAGGGTATTGTACAATCTTCCCTCCCGTGCAGAATCCACCTCCTTCTTGGTTATGGGTCCCCAACTACATGGTGTTGCCTACATCAGCTAATTAAATCCTAGGTACACTCTGCACCACACCGACCAGACACACCAGTGGACGGCCTGAGTGGAATAGGGTCGTCCACTTGGGGGGTTGGTTAGGGGAGGTCAGGAGTGTCAGGAGAGGGAGAAGTGTGTTGGAAGTGGAGGACAGAAGAGGTTAGGAGCAGGGCTCCTAGGAAGCTATCTAGGTAGCAGACGGTGGTCTGGGCCTAAAGAAGCTGGACCCCCGGTCGCAGGGGATCGTAGCAAAAGGCACGGAATTGTCAAGGAGGACTGCCAGCGGCCTTGCACCATCACTAGATTGGGAACAGGGCACGATGGGGTACGTGGATCCTAGGTCAGGGAGTAGCTTCAGGCAACCTGATAATTTACCCGACGAGAATGGAGCCTTCAAGATCCGCTCTCCTCCTGCTCCAAAATCAGGGTACTATCGCAACGAGGGGGATAGGACTTTCCACTAAAACGGTGCAGAAAATCCCAAGCGTGAACCCTGAGAGCAAGCTCCCACTCTTAGCCATAGTGGGGAGCGGGACTCGGCAAGTTCCATACTACCGGGACCAACAGAGAAGTAAACTTAGTGCCAGGAGGCAGGTCATGGATCACCAGGCAGCACCATTGGGGACAAGACCCAAACTAGCTCCCCTCAGCGGCAGCGATATCCAGAACTTTGATTTATCCAGATGTTGGTGTCAGCTTTTGGACTGAGTGAGTATGCAAGTGACCCCTTCACTCCCCACAGCACTCCCCAAACACCATCACAGAGTCCCGGGGCATCCCCCCTACCCGTCGAGGGTCACAACACCTGGCTGCCCCATTCCATCACCCCTGGGTTCTCCCAACTGCAGCGGTGGTACTCCAATTTACCACATACCACGGGTGGCGTCATGAACTCTAAAGCGGGCTTTACACGCTGCGACATCGCTAATGCGGAGTCGTTGGGGTCACGGAATTTGTGACGCACATCCGGCCGCATTAGCGATGCCGTTGCGTGTGACACCGATAAGCGATTTTGCATCGTTGCAAAAACGTGCAAAATCGCTAATCGGCGACATGGGGGTCCATTCTCAAATCTCGTTACTGCAGCAGTAACGAGGTTGTTCCTCGTTCCTGCGGCAGCACACATCGCTGCGTGTGACGCCGCAGGAACGAGGAAGCTCCCCTTACCTGCCTCCCGGCCGCTATGAGGAAGGAAGGAGGTGGGCGGGATGTTACGTCCCGCTCAGCTCCGCCCCTCCGCTGCTATTGGGTGGCGGTTCAGTGACGTCGCTGTGACGTCGCACGGACCGCCCCCTTAGAAAGGAGGCGGTTCGCCCGTCACAGCGACGTCGCCGGACAGGTATGTATGTGTGACGGCTGTTGTGCGACACGGGCAGCGATTTGCCCATGTCGCGCAACAGATGGGGGCGGGTACCCACACTAGCGATATTGGGACAGGTATCGCAGTGTGTAAAGTAGCCTTAACACAATCCCCTGTAAATACTCCCTTCATTTGAGTATCCGCACGACCCCCAGGTCCGGAGACCCCTTGAGCCACCGCAGATCCGGATCCAAGCAGCCCAGCTGCTGACACGGGGGCGGCGCACCTCCAAGGGTCATAATGCTTCTTTCAGGAATGGGCAGAGGCTGTGAAAGAGACTGCAGGCTCTGCCTCCTGATGACACTTTGTTTGAGTATGCCTGCATGCACTGGGGTTCTCAAACAAAGTGTCATCAAAAGGAAGAAGGGAAAAAATAGAAAAGCAGTTAGATAGTGTAGGGAGGGAAAGACGGAATTTTTAATGCAAATATATTAGAAAATAGTTTAGATTATGGCACTAAATAGATAGGGATTTAGAATAAAAACTTCACTTGGACTTCAGACCGGCGCTTTAAAAAAAAATATGATAATTTATCTATTTATTCGATTAATTTTTCTCTAAATATCAATTGTTTTTAATTTGTTCAGTTTATTACTCTGTGATTGTATATACCAAGAAAATATGTAATGTTTTTAGGTTAGTTATGTAAAATCATGTTTTATTCACAAAGCTTTTACCATTTTCCTTGATTGATTTAAGACACTATCAACTGATGTTTGCTTGCCCTTTACTACATTCGTATTTTGGTTCGAAATTACCGACAGGCAGGAGTAGCTGAGATTCCTAAATTCTGATGATCTAACAGAGCACATATGTACTTATCTTTTACAGACATAATCACCGTGTCATTCTTTTCACTACCACAAAAGATGGATATTTCCAAAGTGTTCTTAAAAAGGCTCCATTAATTATGCAGAAGATAAGAGTTTCAACAGGGATATACAAAAGATATTGTTTATCTATTTCACAGCGAAGGTAAATTAAATATTTCTCCATGTGTATGGGAACGCATTCAATCACTGATTCATTTGGAAAGGGTTTCAGGAATGAAACAGTAAATGGGTTACAGCCAGGTCTTTTAAAAATGTTACATGGGTGAAATTGAAAGTTCAAAAAATGGAAAGGCAATTATACTGTGCTTTAAGCAATTATACCAAATATGTCAATTATTCACTAAATTTACCTATGTAAAACTATTATTAAGAATGCATTAGTTTTATATATGTGTGAGTGTATGAATGTAAAAAAACTCAGATTTTTATTTATAGCAGGAAATAGTCAATTGTCAAAGAGGAGAAGGAACAAAGGGAAGGAGATTTTGAAAAGACTTAGGGGTACTTTTCACGTTGCGTCATCGCTACTGCGATATCGCTGGGGTCAAATCGAAAGTGACGCACATCCGGCACCAGTAATGACGTTGCAACGTGTAAAGCTTGGATGTGCCGATAAACGATCACAAAAGCGTCGTAAAATGGTAATCTGTGTAGCGTCGGTCATTTTCATAATGTCGCACCCATAGGAGATACGATGTTGTTCCTCGTTCCTCGTTCCTGCGGCAGCACACATCACTGTGTGTGAAGCCGCAGGAGCGAGGAACATCGCCTTACCTGCCTACACCAGCTATGTGGAAGGAAGGAGGTGGGCGGGATGTTTACGTCCCGCTCATCTCTGCCCCTCCGCTTCTATTGGCCGCCTGCCGTGTAACGTCGCAGTGACGCCGCACGACCCGCCCCCTTAGGAAGGAGGCGGGTCGCCGGCCAGAGCGACGTTGCAGTGCAGGTAAGTGCGTGTGAAGCTGCTGTAGCGATAATGTTAGCTACGGCAGCTATCACAAAATATCGCATGTTTGACGGGGGTGGGTGCTATCGCGCTCGACATCGCTAGCATTGGCTAGCAATGTTGCAGCGTGCAAAGTACCCCTTACTGTCACAATTCCTCTGTGCAGAGCATATTTCAGTTGGAGATGCTCTGCTGCACATTCCTGGACTACTGAGCTGGCAGTGACACGATTTCTCTGTGCAGAGCATCTTGCACATTAGGGGATGCTCTGCGGTGTGTTCCTAAGATACTGATCTGGCAAGTTAATTGACAGCGCAAGATTCCATGTTGGTTCTGGGAGGTGCTGATTACTCAGGTGTTCCATCTAATTGCTCTGTTTCTTTACTGAACATGCTCTCCCATAAACTTGCCAATCATACATTCTGGTTCAGTTGTTGTGCCGTTGGCCTGTGTTCCTGCTTTTGATCTATTCCTGGATATTCCTGCTTCTATTCTGTTATAGCTGTTCCTGGTTCTGATCTATTGTTTCTTGACCCCAGACTTCTCTGCCCGCTCCTTGTTCCTGTCATGACCTCCTGGCTTTAGATCTCAGACCGTTACCTGGCCACGTCTCAGTTTACTCCCTGAACCTATTACATGCCTTCCTAGAATTCTGACCTCTGGATTGTCACCTGACTTCACCTCTGTGTACTCCCTGAATACATATGTGTCCTCCTCTTACCAGACCCCAGCTTTCCTGACTACTCTTCTGTTTATACAACCCGTAAGTAGTGACTGCATTACACTTGCCAAAAAAAACAAACAAACTGGTAGCTGCCATCTTTCCCAAATAGGAATGGGGACTATATTAGAAAGTCATCCAAACATAAAGCTAACTAAATTTATCAGTGACATTTAGTGGTTCATTTAAACAGTCTGATCAGACCATTGACAAGTTAATAGGAGCTGACAATGTGGGCCTGTTTACACACCATCAAATACTGATGAGAACAGAAAAATCAATTATATGATCTTTTTGCGACAGAAAAAGACATGGACTGCACGTCCAAAAATCATAAGTTGATCTAATGCTGCTAGGCAAAACTTTATGCACCTGAACATGAGGTTCTTAGTTAAACATTGTGATCAGACTGTATGAGGCCACTGCCATGTCACGGCGAACCTCTGAGTGGGTCCCTAACTTTGATGCAGCATAAAGCAAGAACCTCATGTTCAGGTAGATAAATTTTTGCCTTGCGGCTTTAGATTAAAGTATGATTTTTTTGGATGTGTGGTTCATGTCTCTTTCTACAGTTATTGTGATGACGAGAATCCAGGTATAATAAGACACAAATCCACTAGGTGTAGCTAGACACACCTAGTGATGGGCAGCGAAACAAGCCAGTGGTCAAAAGCCAGGAGATAACGTAAATGACAAAATGAGCAGAGCCAGAGTCAGGTGACGAGCCAGGGTCGGTAAACAGAGAGGTCAATTAAGTAGAAGGGAGCAAGCAGAGCCAGAGTCAGGGGACAAGCTGAGGTCAGGGAGTCAGGGAATGAAGTCAGTAGGTAAGAAGATGGGAGGGGAACAGCGGAACCAGGTAGCAGGACAAGATCAGGTCAACGGGAACCAGAGTCATGCACTGCCAAACAGGAACTATCACTATAGGGTGAAACGGCTCACAGATAAAGAAGAGCAATCACCTGGAATGAGGATCTAAAGAACAAACCCCTCCCACACCACACAGGACTATATCGGGAACCTGAGGAAAATATGAGGCCCAGCATAGTCTCTGCAGGACAGCAGAGCAATGCTGCAGAATCATGACAGTTATATGATCTTTTTGTCCACATGCAGCATCATATTATTGGCCACACATTCCCTGTATAAATGTCCCAATACTTGCCGAACTAGTGCTTTTTTCATTTATTTATTGCTCATGTATGCATAAGCTGATAATCAGGTTTGAACATTATTAAGAATGCTCGTTTGCATATTGTCAGATTGTCTAAATGCACCCTCAGGCTATGTTCACACAGGGCTTTTTTTAGTGCTTTTTTGCTGCGGTTTTTAGCTGCATATTTGTCTTGGTTTTATGTAAATCCATGCTAATAAAAAGCTGCTTTTTACAGTCACAGCAAAGTCTAAAGGGCACTTTACATGCAACGATATTGATATCGATATCGCTAGCGAGCGTACCCGTCCCCGTCAGTTGTGCGTCACGGGCAAATTGCTGCCCGTGGCGCACAACATCGCTAAGACCCGTCACATGGACTTACCTGCCTAGTTACGTCGCTGTGTCCGGCGAATCGCCTCCTCTCTAAGGGGGCGGTTCATTCGGCGTCACAGCAACGTCACTAAGCGGCCACCCAATAGAAACGGATAGGCGGAGATGAGTGGGACGAACATCCCGCCCACCTTCTTCCTTCCTCATTGCGGGCGGCTGCAGGTACGAGGTTTTTCCTCATTCTTGCGGTGTCACACATAGCGATGTGTGCTGCCGCAGGAACGTCAAACAACCTGCGTCCTGCAACAGCAACGATATTTGGGAATGTAACGACACGTCAACGATAAGGTAAGTAATTTTGATCGGTAACGGTCGTTCCTGCGTTTCGCACGCAGCTACATCGCTAACGAAGCCGGATGTGTGTCACGAATTCCGTAACCCCAACGACATCTCGTTAGAGATGTCATTGCGTGTAAAGCGGCCTTAAGACATTTCTGAAATCTCATGCACACACACCCACAAACACATCAGGTTTTTTTCCTGACTGTTTTGTCAAATACCTGCATTTTTGGTCAGGTTTTTAAAGAATGAGCATGTGAATTCTTTGCTGCAGATTTGCTGCGTTTTTTCATTGGTACAACCCATTTTACAAAAAAAAAAGCAGCAAACCCGCACCAAATCTGCAGCAAAAATGACACTAAAAATGCATGAAAAACGCACCAAAAATGCAGATGACTCTAAGGCTATGTTCACACAGGGCTTTTTTGGTAAGTTTTTTTCCTGACCAAAACCTGATCTTGCGGCAGGAAATCTCTTTTAAGTCAGCAGAGTTATTGGTGTGTTTTTCATATGTTTTTTAGTAGCATTTTTGCTGCAGATTTGGTGCGGATTTGCTGCTTTTTCTACAAAATGGGTTGTAGCAATGAAAAAATGCAGCAAATCTGCAGCAAAAAATTGCCATGCTCATTCTTTAAAAACCTGACCAAAAACATAGGTATTTGACAAAACAGTCAGGAAAAAATCTGTTTGTGTGTGTGTGTGTGTGTGCATGCGATTTCAGAAATCTCACAGACTTTGCTGTGACTGTAAAAAGCTAAAAAGCAGCTTTTTATTAGCATGGATTTGCATAAAACCAAGGCAACTCTGCAGATAAAAAATGCTGCAAAAACTTACCAAAAAAAGCCCTGTGTGAACATAGCCAAAGGAGATTTCCTGGAACAAGATCAGGTTTTGGTCAAGAAAAAAAACGCACCAAAAAAGCCCTGTGTGAACATAGCTTTATGCTATTTACATGGGTAACCCTTCCCTACAAGGATTAATCTTGGGGCAATAGGTGGGAATGTGCCCTTGGTGCTGCTTGCCAGATGCAAAACTATAAGCCTCTCTGCCATGCTAAGGTATTTAAATATCAAGGGAAGCTTTTTTGTTCCTGGTGAAAGAAAAGACCCGCTTTATAGCTCTGCTTTGTCAAGCACAGATATGATCATGGACTACAGTATAGCCGTCTTTTGTAATGCTAATCTAAATTCTTTTATGGCCAAGGTAGAGGCATTAGAACGCACCACTCAAATTCTTTTGATAACTGTCAATTAACCATCATCCATTTAATTCCCCCTCACTCCCTCCTTTGCCACCAATTCATAGACTTCTTATTTATGATTCTAAATTCCTATTTTCCTTCACCCTTGTCCCCTTAAGGCCCCGTCACACTAAGCAACATCGCTAGCAATATCGCTGCTAACGAACAACTTTTGTGACGTTGCTAGCGATGTTGCTGTGTGTGACATCCAGCAACAACCTGGCCCCTGCTGTGAGGTCGTTGGTTGTTGCTGAATGTCCTGGGCCATTTTTTAGTTGTTGCTCTCCCGCTGTGAAGCGCACATCGCTGTGTGTGACAGCGACAGAGCAACAACTAAATGTGCAGGCAGCAGGAGCCGGCTTCCGCGAAGGCTGGTAACCACAGTAAACATCGGGTAACCAAGAAACCCTGTCCTTGGTTACCCGATATTTACCTTTGTTACCAGACTCCGCCGCTCTCAGCTGTCAGTGCCGGCTCCTGCTCTGTGCACATGTAGCTGCAGCACACATCGAGTAATTAACCCGATGTGTGCTGTAGCTAGGAGAGCAAGGAGCCAGGGCTAAGCATTGTGCGCTGCTCCCTGCTCTGTGCACATTTAGCTGCAGCACACATCGGGTAATTAACCCGATGTGTGCTGTAGCTAGGAGAGCAGGGAGCCAGCGCTAAGCATTGTGCGCTGCTCCCTGCTCTGTGCACATTTAGCTGCAGCACACATCGGGTAATTAACCCGATGTGTGCTGTAGCTAGGAGAGCAGGGAGCCAGCGCTAAGCATTGTGCGCTGCTCCCTGCTCTGTGCACATTTAGCTGCAGCACACATCGGGTAATTAACCCGATGTGTGCTGTAACTAGGAGAGCAGGGAGCCAGCGCTCAGTGTGCGCTGCTCCCTGCTCTCTGCACGTGTAGCTGCGTGCGCTGGTAACCAAGGTAAATATCGGGTTGGTTACCCGATATTTACCTTAGTTACCAAGCGCAGCATCTTCCACGCGGCGCTGGGGGCTGGTCACTGGTTGCTGGTGAGCTCACCAGCAACTCGTGTAGCGACGCTCCAGCGATCCCTGCCAGGTCAGGTTGCTGGTGGGATCGCTGGTCGCTGGAGCGTCGCAGTGTGACATCTCACCAGAAACCTCCTAGCAACTTACCAGCGATCCCTATCGTTGTTGGGATCGCTGGTAAGTTGTTTAGTGTGACGGGCCTTTACACATGGTCTCAGTTCTTAATGCAGCGTTATATGGACACCTAGCTATATATTTCTGTGGGGTATCTTTTTTGTCTCATTGTACTTGAACAGCAGTATCAGTAGACACAGCACCTACTCGACTGTACATGCTAATGAACAGATAATAGATGTACGTATGTGCTTTCATTTGATTTTTATTCTTAAGATTAAGCCCCCTTCAATATATCCATAGTCACTTATTACACCAATATGTTTGTATGTACTATTGAAACCAGAAGCTTACATATAGTATTTGAAAAGGCACATCTGCATGTTTTTCTCACTATCTGACATGAAATCAGAATAAACCTTTCTCATTTTAGGTCAATTAGAAACCAAAATGATTTATATTTGCCAAATGCCAGAATAATGAGAGAGAAAATATTTTAAGGCATTTTTATTACTTTCTGCAAAGTCAAAAGTTTACATACACTAAAGGGGGCTTTACACGCTGCGACATCGCTAACGATGTATCAATGGGGTCACGGTGTTTGTGACGCACATCCAGCGCCGTTAGCGATATCTTTGTGTGTGACAGCTAGGAGCGATGATCAACGATTGCAAAAACGTCAAAAATTGTTGATTGTTGACACGTTGCTACTTTTCATAATATCGTTGGTGGTGCATGTTGCTGGTTGTTCGTCATTCCTGCGGCATCACACATCGCTGTGTGTGACACCGTAGGAACGACGAACATCTCCTTACCTGCGTCCACCGGCAATGAGGAAGGAAGGAGGTGAGCGGCATGTTCCGGCCGCTCATCTCCGCCTCTCCTCTGCTATTGGGCGGCCGCTTAGTGACGCCGCTGTGACATCGCTGTGACGCTGAACGCACCTCCCCCTTGAAGGAGGGATTGTTTGGCAGTCACAGCGACATCGCTGAACAGGTATGTGCGTGTGACGCTGCCGTAGCGATAATGTTCACTACGGCAGCGATCACCAAATGTCACACAAACGACGGGGACGGGTGCTATCGCTTAACATCGCTAGCAATCGCTAGCGATGTCGCAGCGTGTAAAGAACCTTTAAGTACAATGCCTTTAAACAATATGGGCAGCCCATGTGATGTGATGTCTTTGGAAGCTTCTGATAGGTTTATTGACAACATCTGAATTATTTAGAGGCACACCTGTGGATGTATTATAATGCAAACCTGATATACACTGTTTCTTTGTGCATCATCATAACAAAGTCAAAAGAACTCCACCAAGATCTCAGGGAGAGAATTGTGGACTTGCACAAGTCTGGTTCATCCTTGGGTGCAATTTCCAGATACCTGAACACACCTTATTCATCTGTACAAACAATTGTACGCAAGTAGAAACAAGATGGGAATGTCCAGCCATCATATCGCTCAGGAAGCAGACGGGTTCTGTGTATTAGAGATGAACTTGCTTTGGTCAGACATGTGCATATCAACTCAAGAACAAAAGCAAAATACCTTGTGAAGATGCTGACGGAAGCTGGTAAGATTGTGTTATTATTTACAGTGAAACGAGTACTTTGTCAACATGGGTTGAAAGTCCACTCTGCCAAAAAGAAGACATTACTCCAAAAGAAATATAAAAAGCCAGATTACTTTTTGCAAATGCACACAGGACCAAAACCTTAATTTTTGGAGGCATGTCACATGGTTTGACGATACTAAAATTTATTTTTTTTGGCCTTAATGTCCATTGTTACGTTTGGAGGAAAAAGGGAGAAGCTTTGAAGCCTAAGAACACCATCCCAACTGTGAAACACAGGGGTGGCAGCATCATGGTGTGGGGTTGTTTTGCTGCAGGAGGGACTGGTGCACTTTACAGAATAGATGTCATCATGAGGAAAGAAAATTATGTGGCAATACTGAAGCAACATTTCAAGGCATCAGCCAGGAATTTAAAGCTTGGGCAGAAATGAGTCTTCCAAATGAACAATGACCCAAAGCATACTGCCAAACTGGTTACAAAGTGGCTTAAGGATAACAAAGTCAGTGCTTGTAGTGGCCATCACAAATCCCTGATCTCAATCCTATTGAAAATTTATGAGCAAAGCTGAAAATGCAGATGCAAGCAAGGCGACCTACAAACATGGCTCAGTTAAACCAGTTCTGTCAGAAGGAATGGACCCCAAATTCCTACCAAATATTGTGAGAAGCTTGTGGAAGGATATCCAAAACGTTTCATCCAAGTCATACAGTGTAAGGGCAATGGTACCAAATACTAATGAAATGTATGTACATTTTTGACTTTGCAGAAAGTAATAAAAATGCCTTCAAACATTCTCTCTCGCTCTCATTATTCTGGTATTTGACAAATATAAATAATTTTGGTTCCTAATTGACCTAAAATGGGAAAGTTTTATTCTGATTTCATGTCAGATAGGGAGAAAAACATGGATATATATCTTTTTTGATTGTGTATGTAAACTTCTGGTTTCAACTGAAGATAGATAAAAAAAAATACATAGATAGATAGATAGATAGAGAGATAGATAGATAGATAGATAGATAGATAGATAGATAGATAGACAGGCAGACAGACAGTGAGGTAAATAAGTACCGTATTTTTCGGACCATAAGACGCACTTTTTTTCCCCCAAATGTTGGGGGAAAGTGGGGGGTGCGTCTTATGGTCTGAATGTGGCTGCGGGGAATGTGGGTGCTGCGGTGGAGCGGGTCATCGGGGGCACGAGCAGGCTGTAGCAGCCTGCCGTGACCACGTGGACCCGCTCATTTAATATGCACGCCCATCCCCCGCCCATCATCCCTCAGCGCTGAAGCCGGCGCTGACAGGTGGGCGGGATGATGGGCGGGGGATAAACAGCCGGCTCGCTTGATCACCCCTGGCGACTACGGCCTGGAGTGATCATGTGCGGCTGTATTCACTGCTCCCCGTGCATCATCATCAGCGAGGGGAGCAGTGAATCAGTGTACAGTACTCACCGTTCCCCTGCAGCATCGCTCGTCCTCCCGTCTGTGTCAGCGGCAGCGCCGCTGATTGGAGCCGTCCCCATTACCCTGCTGGATTGCGATCATCTCCTGTGTTTGTGCCGGCGGCTGAGTGGAGACTAGCGGCGCGCACAGCGATGACGCACGTGTCCACACGCAGCCGCCGGGACACTGGCACAGACACAGGAGATGATCGCGATCCAGCAGGGTAATGGGGACGACTCCAATCAGCGGCGCTGCCGCTGACACAGACGGGAGGACGAGCGATGCTGCAGGGAGTGAGGTAAAGTGAGGTGAGTATGAACGTTTATTTTTTTTATGTGCCACAGGATGCGGCCATACACCAGGATGGGGGCATATTATGAGCCGGATGGGGGCATATTATGAGCCAGATGGGGGCATATTATGAGCCAGATGGGGGCATATTATGAGCCAGATGGGGGCATATTATGAGCCAGATGGGGGCATATTATGAGCCGGATGGGGCATATTATGAGCCGGATGGGGGCATATTATGAGCCAGATGGGGGCATATTATGAACCAGAAGGGGGCATATTATGAGCCGGATGGGGGCATATTATGAGCCGGATGGGGGCATATTATGAGCCGGATGGGGGCATATTATGAGCCGGATGGGGGCATATTATGAGCCGGATGGGGGAATATTATGAGCCAGATGGGGGCATATTATGAGCCAGATGGGGGCATATTATGAGCCAGATGGGGGCATATTATGAGCCGGATGGGGGCATATTATGAGCCGGATGGGGGCATATTATGAGCCAGATGGGGGCATATTATGAACCAGATGGGGGCATATTATGAGCCGGATGGGGGCATATTATGAGCCGGATGGGGGCATATTATGAGCCGGATGGGGGCATATTATGAGTCGGATGGGGGCATATTATGAGCAGGATGGGGGCATATTATGAGCCGGATGGGGGCATATTATGAGCCAGATGGGGGCATATTATGAACCAGATGGGGGCATATTATGAGCCAGATGGGGCCATATGCCATGATGGGTTATATAGCAGGATGCGGCCACATGCCAGTATATAGCAGGATGCGGCCATATGGCAGGATTACGGTATATAGCAGGATGAGGGACATATACTGTACATACCAGGCAGGGAGGATCATTACCAGGATGCGGCACCTTAGTAGAGAATTTGGGGACATTACCCCCATAACAGTGTCAGCAGCAGATCCTCGCCCCATGACAGTGTGTCATGACCACATTTTTTGCTTAAAATTTTATTTTCCTATTTTCCTCCTCTAAAACCAGGGTGCGTGTTATAGTCCGGTGCGTCTTATAGTCCGAAAAATACGGTATTTGATACACTTATGATTTTGCAAGTGTTCATACCTACAAAGAATGGAGAGGGCTCTAATTTTTATTGTAGGTACACTTCAACTGTGACAGACAAAAAAATAAAAAAAATCACATTGTATGATTTTTAAATAATTCATTTGAAATTTATTGCATGAAATAAGTATTTGATACAATAAAAACAGAACAATATTTGGTACATAAACCTTTGCTTGCAATTACAGAGGTCAGATGTTTCTTGTAGTTCTTGAACAAGTTTGCACACACTGCAGCAGAAATTTTGACCCACTCCTCCATTCAGATATTGGGCTGTTGCTGAACAACATTGAGTTTCAGCTCCATCCAAAGATGTTCTATTGAGTTCACATTTGAAGACTGGCTAGGTCACTCCAGGACCTTAAAATGCTTTTTTGGAGCTACTCCTTAGTTGACCTGGCTGTATGTTTTGGGTAATTGATATGCTGGAAGACCCAGCCATGACCTATCTTCAATGCTCTTACTAAGGCAAGGTGGTTGTTGGCCAAAATCTAGAGATAAAAGACCCAATATATCCTCCCTTCAATACAGTGCAGTTGTCCTGTCCCCTTTGCAGAGCAGAACTCCCAAAGTATGATGTTTCCACCTCCATGCTTCACGGTAGGGACGGTGATCTTGAGGTTCTACTCATCCTTCTTCTTCCTCCAAACACAGCAAGTGAAGTTCTATTTCTACCTCTGACCACATGACATTCTCTTATGCCTCCTATGGATCATACAGATGGTCATTGGTGAACTTCAAACAGGCCTGGACATATATTGGAATGAGCAGGGAGAACTTGCGTGCCCTGCAGGATTTTAATCCATGATGGCGTAGTGTGTTATAATAATAATCATTAAGAGTGTGCTCACAGGTCTCTTCAGGTCATTGACTAGTTTCCCACGTGTAGTTCTGGGCTGATTCCTGAAATTTCTCAGAATAATCCTTACCCCACAAGGTGAGCTCTTGAAGGGAGCCTCAAGCCAAATAATATTAACAGTCATATTGTGTTTATTCCATTTTCTAATTGTGCCAACAGTTGTTGCCTTCTCACCAAGCTGCTTGTTTATTGACCTGTAGCCCATCCCAGCTTGTGTACGTCTACAATTTTGTTTCTGGTGTCCTTAGAGAGCTCTTTGGTCTTGGCCATGGTGGAAAGTTTGGAGTATAATTGAGTGTGTGAACAAATGTCTTTTATCCAGGTAACAGATTCAAAATGTGCAATTAATACAAGTAATGAGCGCAGAGTAGGAGCTTCTTAAAGAAAAAAAAAACAGGTTCTTCCTGGTTGGTAAGTGATCAAATACTTTATTAATGCTATATAATGAAAATTGATTAAAAATTATACAATGTTATTTTGGGGATTTTTTTTTTAGGGGATTCTGTCTGTCACAGATGAAGTGTACCTTCAATAAAAATTACAGACCTCTAAATTCTTTGTAAGTGGGAAAACTTGCAATATCGGCAGAGTATCAAATACTTATTTTCCCGATTGTAGTTACATTGCCTTTGAAAAAGGTTCATACCCAGTAATCTTTTTTACATTTTGTTGTTACACCAACAAACTTAAATGTATTTGATTGGAATTATATGTGATATAGCAGCAAGAATTTGTGAAGTATAAAGGAAATGATACATGGTTTTCAAAATATTTAAAAATTATAAATCTTAAAATTGTCATGTACAATTGTATTCAGTCCCCTGTAGTCTGACACCTTTAAAAAGACCCTAAGTGACCAATTCCCTCTAGAAGTCACCTATTTATTTAGCTGAGTCCACTTGTGTGTAATTTATTCTCAGTATAACTATAACTGTTCTGTGAAGGCCTCAGAGTTTTGTTTGAGAACATTTGGATCAAACAGCATTATGAAAACCAAGGAACACACCAGACAGGTCAGGGATAAAGTTGTTGAGGCACGGTTAAGTTATAAAAAAAACTACAAAACCATTAGCAGACAAAACCTAGGATAAAAACAATGCACAAATACCTTGCAGTAAGTAAATAATAATAGGACGTGTAAATAGCATTTTATTTAGTTTTAGATATTTAGTTTTAGTTGAAACAATTTTGATAAAAAAATAGTAAAAGCCATTCTCCATCAGCAAGGTGTACCCAATCTGGACAGTCCTATCTTTAGTATTTCATCTCTGTAACTGCACTTAGAAAGGTGAAATAAATCATATGTTATATAAATGTACTATTACCAATTATTTATTTACTTATTGCAGGGTATTAAATCACTGTTTCCATTCTAGGTTTATATATATATACACACACACACACACACACACACGGTACAGACCAGACGTTTGGACACACCTTCTCATTCAAAGAGTTTTCTTTATTTTCATGACTCTGAAAATTGTAGATTCACATTGAAGGCATCAAAACTATGAATTAACACATGTGGAGTGAAATACTTAACAAAAAAGTGTGAAACAATTGAAAATATGTCTTATATTCTAGGTTCTTCAAAGTAGTCACCTTTTGCTTTGATTACTGCTTTGCACACTCTTGGCATTCCCTTGATGAGCTTCATGAGGTAGTCACCGGAAATGGTCTTCCAACAGTCTTGAAGGAGTTCCTAGAGATGCTTAGCACTTGTTGGCCCTTTTGCCTTCACTCTGCGGTCCAGCTCACCCCAAACCATCTCGATTGGGTTCAGGTCAGGTGACTCTGGAGGTCAAGTCATCTGGCGTAGCACCCCATCACTCTCCTTCTTAGTCAAATAGCCCTTACACAGCCAGGAGGTGTGTTTGGAGTCATTGTCCTGTTAAAAAATAAATGATGGTTCAACTAAACGCAAACCGGATGGAATAGCATGCCACTGCAAGATGCTGTGGTAGCCATGCTGGTTCAGTATGCCTTCAATTTTGAATAAATCTCTAACAATGTCACCAGCAAAGCACCCCCACACCGTCACACCTCCTTCTCCCTGCTTCACGGTGTGAACCAGCCATGTAGAGTCCATCCATTCACCTTTTCTGCATCGCACAAAGACACGGTGGTTGAATCCAAAGATCTCAAATTTGGATTCATCAGACCAAAGCACAAATTTCCACTGGTCTAATGTCCATTCCTTGTGTTTTTTAGCCCAAACAAGTCTCTTCTGCTTGTTGCCTATCCTTAGCAGTGGTTTCCTAGTAGCTATTTTACTATGAAAGCCTGCTGCACAAAGTCTCCTCTTAACAGTTGTTCTAGAGATGTGTCTGCTGCTAGAATTCTGTGTGGCATTGATCTGGTCTCAAATCTGAGTTGCTGTTAACCTGCGATTTCTGAGGTTGGGGACTTGGATAAACTTATCCTCCGCAGCAGAGGTGACTCTTGGTCTTCCTTTTCTAGGGCGGTCCTCATGTGAGCCAGTTTCTTTGTAGCGTTTGATGGTTTTTGCCACTGCACTTGCGGACACTTTCAAAGTTTTCCCAATATTTCGGACTTACTGACCTTCATTTCTTAAAGTAATAATGGCTACTCGTTTTTCTTTACTTAGCTGCTTTTTTCTTGCCATAATACAAATTCTAAAGGGCACTTTACACGCTACGATATCGGTACCGATATCGCTAGCGAGCGTACCCGCCCCTGTCGGTTGTGCGTCATGGGCAAATCGCTGCCCTTAGCACACAACATCGCTGACACCCGTCACACATACTTACCTTCCCTGCGACGTCGTTCTGGCCGGTGATCCACCTCCTTTCTAAGGGGGCAGTTCGTGCGGCCTCACAGCGACGTCACACGGCAGCCATCTAATAGCAGAGGAGGGGCGGAGATGAACGGCCTGAACATGCCGCCCACCTCCTTCCTTCCTCATTGCCGGTGGACGCAGGTAAGGAGATGTTCATCGCTACTGCGGTGTCACACATAGCAATGTGTGCTGCCGCAGGAACGACGAACAACATCGTACTGCAGCAGCAGCGATATTAAGGAAAGGAGCGACGTCAACGAGCAACGATTCTTCACGTTTTTGTGCTCGTTGATTGTCGTTCTTTGGTGTCACACGCTGCGATGTCGGTAACGGCGCCGGATGTGCGTCACTAATGATGTGACCCCGACCATATATCGTTACCGATATCGCAGCGTGTAAAGCACCCTTAATTGTCTATTCAGTAGGACAATCAGCTGTCTATCCACCAGACTTCTGCACAACACAGCCGATGGTCCCAACCCCATTTATAAGGCAAGAAATCCCACTTATTAAACCTGACAGGGCATACCTGTGAAGTGAAAACCATTTACGGTGACTACCTCTTGAAGCTCATCAAGAGAATGCCAAGAGTGTGCAAAGCAGTAATCAAAGCAAAAGGTGGCTACTTTGAAGAACCTAAAATATAAGACATATTATCAGTTGTTTGACACTTTTTTATTAAGTATTTAATTCCACATCTGTTAATTCATAGTTTTGATGACTTAAATGTGAACCTACAATTTTCAGAGTCATGAAATTAGAGAAAACTTCTTGTACGAGATGTGTCCAAAATTTTGGTCTGTACTGTATGTATGTATATATATATCTATATATATATATATAGATATATATATATACATATATACACAGTCATATGAAAAAGTTTGGGCACCCCTATTAATGTTAACCTTTTTTCTTTATAACAATTTGGGCTTTGCAACAGATATTTCAGTTTCATATATCTAATAACTGATGGACTCAGTAATATTTCTGGATTGAAATGAAGTTTATTTTACTAACAGAAAATGTGCAATCCACATTTAAACAAAATTTGGCCGGTGCAAAAGTATAGGCACCCTTATCAATTTCTTGATTTGAACACTCCTAACTAATTTTTACTGACTTACTAAAGCACTAAATTGGTTTTGTAACCTCATTGAGCTTTGAACTTCATAGGCAGGTGTATCCAATCATGAGAAAAGGTATTTAAGGTGGCCACTTGCAAGTTGTTCTCCTATTTGAATCTCCTATGGAGAGTGGCATCATGGGCTCCTCAAAACAACTCTCAAATTATCTGAAAACAAAGATTATTCAACATAGTTGTTCAGGGGAAGGATACAACAAGTTGTCTTAGAGATTTAAGCTGTCAGTTTCCACTGTGAGGAACATAGTAAGGAAATGGAAGAACACATGTACAGTTCTTGTTAAGCCCAGAAGTGGCAGGCCAAGAAAAATATCAGAAAGACAGAGAAGAAAAATGGTGAGAACAGTCAAGGACAATCCACAGACCACCTCCAAAGACCTGCAGCATCATCTTGCTGCAGATGGTATCACTGTGCATCGGTCAACAATACAGCACACTTTGCTCAAGGAGAAGCTGTATGGGAGAGTGATGCGAAAGAAGCCGTTTCTGCAAGCACGCCACAAACAGAGTCGCCTGAGGTATGCAAAAGCACATTTGGACAAGCCAGTAACATTTTGGAAGAAGGTCCTGTGGACTGATGAAACAAAGATTGAGTTGTTTGGTCATACAAAAAGGCGTTATGCATGGAGGCAAAAAAACACGGCATTCCATGAAAAATACTTGCTACCCACAGTAAAATTTGGTGGAGGTTCCATCATGCTTTGGGGCTGTGTGGCCAATGCCTGCACCGGGAATCTTGTTAAAGTTGTGGGTCGCATGGATTCAACTCAGTATCAGCAGATTCTTGACAATAATGTGCAAGAATCAGTGACGAAGCTGAAGTTTCCCAAGGAATCGATATTTCAACAAGACAATGATCCAAAACACTGCTCCAAACTACTCAGGCATTCATGCAGAGGAACAATTACAATGTTCTGGAATGGCCATCCCAGTCCCCAGACCTGAATATCATTGAACATCTGTGGGATGATTTGAAACGTGCTGTCCATGCTCGGCGACCATCAAACTTAACTGAACTGGAAATGTTTTGTAAACAGGAATGGTCAAATATACCTTTATCCAGGATCCAGGAACTCATTAAAAGCTACAGGAAGCGACTAGAGGCTGTTATTTTTGCAAAAGGACGATCTACAAAATATTAATGTCACTTTTATATTGAGGTGCCATACTTTTGCACCTGTCAAATTTTGTTTAAATGCGGATTGCACATTTTCTGTTAGTACAATAAACCTAATTTCAATCCAGAAAGATTACTGAGTCCATCAGTTATTAGATATATGAAACTGAAATAGCTGTTGCAAAAACCCAAATTGTTATAAAGAAAAAAGGTTAACATTAATAGGGGTGCCCAAACTTTTTCATATGACTGCATATATATAAACATTGGGGGTTAAAATTCCAACTACCTGATCCTTCTCTCTCCCTACATCATCTTTTAGGATAGAGTTGAATGGCTCCTATACACATCAATCGGTTGTCTGGTCCAATGACATTGGTAAATTTGGATGACTTTCATCTAATGTATATTGTTGCTGATTACTTGAATCAAGTGAATCAGTCGCTCGGACCCGCTCAATTCAAGTAATGAATATCATGGAAGTCTGTGGGGAACTTGAGTATGTTTTCGACAGATCCCACTAGAGGGCTTGGTCGTATCTCTGACTCCTAGGTCGCTGCTGGGAGTAAAAAATTAATTAAAAAAACAATAGGTTCCCCCCATTTATCAGAAATAGAGGGGACCCCAGGCAATTTTTAAAAATATATGCTTATATATAAATGAGTAATAAAAATAAGCAGCATGGGGTCCCCCTTATTTTTGATAACCAGCCATGGTAAAGCAGATAGCTGAAGGCTGGTATTCTAGTATTATCAGGAAGAGAATGTGCATGGTTATTGGGCCCTTCCCAGCCTAAAAATAGCAGCTACCCAAGAATTGGCATATCATATTAGATGTACCATTCTGGCACTTTGCCCTGCTTTTCCTGATTGTCCTGGTGCGGTGGCAATTGGTTGATATGGTTGATGACAGCTGTGTAATGTCAGCTGGCATCAAGCCCATGAGTAATTAATAGAGAGTTGTTTATCTGACAACGCCATTACGAACTCAATTAGTGTAAAGTAAAAAAAGCACACAGAAAAAAAAATAGTTTATTTTAACAAACACTCCTCCACACTTTTTCTGTACATCAATTTATTAAAATAACAGAAAATAGCATTTCAGCTCACCTGATAAAGTGCATGGTGCAGAGCAGCTCGAATGACAATCCAAAAGTAGAAACAGTACCAGCACAAATCCGTAAAACGTTTTTTACATTTATTCAATGTAAAAAGGTATAAAAACAAGAAGGTAGGCGGTTAAAAAGTATAAACTGATAAAAGACGGCTGCCTGTCTTGTATCAGTTTATATTTTTTATCCACCTACCTTCTTGTTTTTTTACCGATTTGTGCTGGTACTAGTTCTACTTTTGAATTTCTTATAATAATGTTCCCACAAAGCTCCAAAGAAATTTACGGTCCAGGACTCAAACTTTGGCGACTGTGCGCAGCAGTAAAGTACAGGTATCCAGAGACGCTCAGTGACTACAATACTCATCAGCTTTGCGGGGTCTCACTGAGTGCAGCATTGAGCCGGCAGCTCTGATGATGAGTGTTATTGTCGTACCTGACATCTGTAAGTAGCTTAACTTTACTGCTATTCACAGTCACCTGAGTTGGAGTTCTAGATCATGGATTTCATCAGAGCTTTATGGGAACTTTTTTTAATAAAATTGGTGAACAAGGAAAAGTGTTGGGGAGTCTATTCAAATAAACTATTTTTTTGTATGTGTGTGTTTAACTTTACACTTACTGGGTTAGTAATGGGGGTGGCAGATAGATGCCTTTCAATTACTAAATCCTGGACTTAATATCTGCTGACATTATACAGCTGAAATAAACCCCATTAACCTATTACCCTGATTGGCACCACACCAGGGCAATTGGGAGGAGCAGAGGCTAAAAGCCAGAAATGGCACATCTAATGTGATGTGCCAATTCTGGGCTGGCTTCGGGATGCTATTTTTAGGCAGGAAAAGCCATTCAACTATGGACCTTCCCAGCCTGATAATACCAGCTCACAGCTGTTTGATTTACCTTGGCTGATTATCAAAAATGAAGGTGACCCCAAGAGTTTTTTTATTTTTTTCATTTAGTTATTAAGTTAAACAAAGCTAAACAAAGGGCTCTTGCCCATTGCCCCGGTGCGGTGGCAGTTGGGGTAATATTTTTGGAGTTGGTGTCAGAAGTGAATTGTCAGCTGAAATCAAGTTCAGGGGATAGTAATTGAGAGGGGTCTATCAGACACCCCCATTACTAACCAAGTTAGTGTAAATTTAATTAAACACAAACACAGGATAAAGTTTATTTTCCTAAATTATTATCCATTGTTTACTAATTTATTTAAAAAAAATGAAGATCCAACATAATCCATTATGTAGCAGTCCCACAACACCTCCCGTATCTGTACTCCTAGCTATAGAGCCTAGTTGAGAGAAATAGGCTTCATAGGTCATGCCAGGTCAGTACTAGAACCATCATTTCTCACACGCTGTGACATCAGTATCACCGTGTGTGAGAAATTCTGAGTTTGGCACTGATCGGGAGTGACCTATGGAGTCAATGCTGGTCAGCTCAGCAACAGACCTGGAGTTTCTCACACATGGTGACGTCAGAAACTCAGTGAATCACTGCGCATGAGAAGTTCTGAGTCAGGCACTGACCAGGACTGACTACAAAGGTCACTCCCAGTCAGCACAAGACATGGAGTTTTTCACACGCAGTAACATCAGTAATTCAGTGAAGTCACCGCGTGTGGGACATTCTCCGTCTGGTGCTGACCTGGAGTGACCTATAGTGCCTCATTCTCAGAACAAGACTCCATAGGTTGGAGTACAGAATCAAGGAACATCAGGGGACCAGTACACAATGGGTTATGTCAGATCTTAATGATTATTTTTTTTTTTTTTTAAATAAATTGGTGAACAAAGGATAGTGTGGGGGAGTGCTTTTTAACTTTACACTTACTGGGTTAGTAACATGGGTGTTTGATAGATGCCTCTCCATTTCTAATTCAATGACAATTCACAGCTGACATTAACCCAAAAAAAAATACCCTGACTACTGCCACATCATGGTAATCAGTAAGTGCCAGGGGGAAGTGTTAGAATTGGTGCAACTAATGGATGAAGCAATTCTGGAGCAGCGGTGGTCTGCTATTTTTAGGATAGGAGGGACCCAATAGTCATGTACCTTCTCAGCCTGATAAAATCATTCTACAGCTGTCTGCTTTATCTTGGCTGATTATCAAAAATGAGGAGGACTCCATGCTGTTTTTGTAACTATTTATTTATTTATAAATATTGAAAATAGCCCTCTATTTTTGATAACCAGTTGAGCATCACACCCCTAGGTCTCATATAAGACTCGATGATGCGATGCAGCCCGCCAATCACAGAAATACCAGTAGCCAGTATGGCTACAGCATTACTGTGATTGGCAAGGAATCTGAAAACAGCCACAAAAGATGTGGGCTGGGGTCTCAAGCTTGGCGCTTGAGCACCCGTGATACTTGGCTGAGTATCGAGCATGCCGAGCACCACGATGCTTGACCGAGTAATGAGCAGTGCTGAGTATGTATTGGGACTTTTAGGTTTACTGCAAATTTAGATGGTTGTTGTGTACTCCATCTCCATCTCCTAATTATTTTGGTAATGATTTTACTTGCTAAGTTTCTAACAAATAGTGTACATAAAACAATTATTGTGTTAGATTGTTGTAGACCCAACTATATTCCCTACTATTCATACAAACACATGTGCTGTAAGGAAGTCTTTGTACACCGAAGCAATCATATAACCACATTGCTTGTTTAAGTATTTTTTTTAATTTGTCCTTTGCTAAAGAACTCTTACACAAGACCATATTACAGCTCGTTGCATCATTTAATTTGTATGGAGCCAAGGACTTCTACTCAAGACCGTATTACAGTTCTTTCCATCATTTAGGTTGTATGGAGCCAAGGACTTCTACTCAAGACCATATTACAGCTCGTTCCATCATTTAGGCTGTATGGAGCCAAGGACTTCTACTCAAGACCGTATTACAGCTCTTTCCATCATTTAGGTTGTATGGAGCCAAGGACCTCTACTCAAGACCATATTACAGCTCATTCCATCATTTAGGCTGTATGGAGCCAAGGACTTCTACTCAAGACCATATTACAGCTCTTTCCATCATTTAGGTTGTATGGAGCCAAGGACTTCTACTCAAGACCATATTACAGCTCATTCCATCATTTAGGTTGTATGAAGCCAAGGACTTCTACTCAAGACCATATTACAGCTCGTTCCATCATTTAGACTGTATGGAGCCAAGGACTTCTACTCAAGACCATATTACAGCTCGTTCCATCATTTAGGTTGTATGGAGCCAAGGACTTCTACTCAAGACCATATTACAGCTCGTTCCATCATTTAGGCTGTATGGAGCCAAGGACTTCTACTCAAGACCATATTACAGCTCTTTGCATCATTTAGGTTGTATGAAGCCAAGGACTTCTACTCAAGACGGTATTACAGCTCTTTCCATCATTTAGGTTGTATCGAGCCATATTGCAGCAGACATAGGAAGGCCTTCTCGACCTGTATATGTTTTTGCTGCTACATGGAGATACAGAGGTTGTTTTTTTTCTGGTTTTTTTTTTAGATAACATTAATTCAACAGATTTTTCCATAATCTCTAGGATCCCATAAAGGATCCAAGGTGTCCAGATGTAAAATTTGCCAAAATCAAAGAAAAACTATCAAATAGATGCAAAAACTAAGAATATTTGTGACATTTTTGTGATGTTTTCATATATTTTTGATACTACTACTACTACTTTTACTACTACTACTACTACTACTACTAATAATAATAATAATAATAATAATAATAATAATAATAATAATATTTTATTCTTTATACTGTATGCAGTATCTAAGCCTTCTTATTTGAATTTTATTTCTTCAAAAATGTATTTTATACAAATTTCATTATTTGACAATATTATTTTTTTTACTAAAACAGGCAACTGTTAACAATATGCCTAGATGATTTCTGACATTCCCAAACATCATGTACAATATCGGGTCTAGTAAGTGGCTTATACACGATTCCACTCTCAAAAGAGAAAGTCTTGAGAGACACCAAGGACAATGACAAGATCTCACACTGTTTACAGAGGCTCTGACATGGGCTCCTGTGATCTGCTCTCTATTATTATTTGTGACGCCGGTAAAC